>NW_023425449.1:44669251-44816751 GCF_014108245.1 Pipistrellus kuhlii | reverse complement strand
CTCAGCTAAACCTGCAAGCCACGCCTACCAGCCATGCCCACCAGCCAATCAGAATGAGTATGCAAATTAAACCCAACCAAGATGGCTGCAGCCACAGAGAGCAGGAGGGAGGCTTGGGTTTCCCTGGCAATGGAGGAAGCCAAGCTTTCCACACATCCTGGCAGGCCCAGGCCTCCACTCAAGGATTCAACCTTTCAATTATAGAAGGCAAATAAATTCCAACAGAAATGTGGCAGCCACTGAGCTGGAAGAGCAGGAGGCTAGGCTTTCCCCAGGTGTGGAGGAAGCCAAGCTTCTGCAGCCTTGGCCAGCTCAGGCCTTCACTCTAGCCTACAAAGTTTCAATTGTAGAAGATAAATAAATTCCAGATACCAGGGCTTTGGCTTGGGTCTAATTGACCCGCATGCCATTGCAAAGATGGCAGCACCCACCATAAGGAGGGTGCCAATAAATAGCAAATATAGTAATTGACTCCAACGCTTTCAAAGATGGTGGCACCCATAGCCAATAAGGATAGAATATGCTAATTGATTGCCCTGCCCTCAAAGATGGTGGCACCCACAAGATGTGATGCCCAGGCCCCTCAGCCCTCCAAATGTCCAGGGTGGCCCAAGATGCAGGTAATCCTCAAATGGTGTCTGCCCAGCTGCCCAGGGCTGCCTGAGGCTCAGGTCACCAGGGCTGGCTGAGGCTTGGGCTGCTGCCTGTGGCAGCATCTTCCCCTTATCAGCAGGTTGCCTCCTACCCCTGAGGGCTCCCAGACTGTGAGAAGGGCAGGCTGGGCTGAAGGACCTCCCCCACCTCTCCAGTGCATGAATTTTCATGCACTGGGCTTCTAATAGTCAATATAGGATTAACCCTCTTAGCAAGTTTTAAATAAACAATACATTATTGTTATCTATAGGGAATATATAGTATAGTGGATCTCTTAAATTCATCTTGCTTAACTTAAACTTTACACTCTTTGACCATTACCCCTCCATGACCCCCTATTATTGCCCCTGGCAGCCCCTTTTGCAGTCTCTGCCTCTATGAGTTTGGCAATCTTCCATTCCACATATTAAGTAAGATCATATTGTGTTTACTTTTATGTGTCTGGCTTATTTCAATTAGCATAACATGTTTGTCCATCTATGTTGTCACAAACGATAGGATTGCTTTCTTTTTAAAAAGCTGAATAACGGTCTATTGTATTAGATTTTTATGCATTTGTTGATGGACATTCAGGTCTTTGCCATATCTTGGCTATTGTGAATGCTGCTGCCATGAGCATAGAGTTCGATCCAGCAGTCAGATGTTTCTTCAAGGTCCTGATTTCAATTTTGGGTAAATACACATAAATGGGATAGTTGGATCATATCCTATGTCTATTTTTAGTTCTTTGAAGAACATCTATACTACATTTCATAATTGTTACTGTAATTGACATTTCCACTTACAGTGTACCAGAGTTAATTATACTTCACATCCTTGGCAATACTTCTTAATTTTCCCTTTTTGTTTTATAAGAATAGCCTTCCTAACAGGGGTAAGGAAATATCTCATGGTGGTATTGATTTGATTTCTCAGATGATTAGTGACCTTCAGGAACCTTGTTAATCTCTCTTTTGGGTCTCATTGTTTCTGAATGGCTCAGTGAGAATTTGTTTGCTACACATTAGGTCCTTCTCATCTTTGAATTAACTGTTTTTCCTTTGAAACCCCAAAACCTTTGTCCAAAATGGGAAATAAGCTGCAACTGCCCAATGTGTCCTGGGGTCTTATATGCTTATGGAACCCCAGGATGTACATATGTAATACATTTGGTGATTTTCTCCAGTTAATCTGTCTTACTTAAATTTATCTATATCTATAAAAGCCAAGGACAATTATGGTGAAATGACCTGACTGACCAGAATAACTGGTTGCTATGTTGTGCACTGACCACCAGGGGGCAGATGCTCAATGCAGGAGCTGCCCCCTGGTGGTCAGTGTGCTTTCATAGCAGTAGTATTACTCACTCCGAAGCTGGGCTCAGGGCTGGCGAGCACAGAAGTGGTGGTGAAAGCCTCTCCCACCTCCATGGCAGAGATAAGGAGTGGCAAGCCAAGCAATAAGGACCAGGTGAGTGGTAAAGAGGAAGCTGATGGGAAGTTAGGAGTGAGCAAGCAGGCAGTAAGGAGCGAGCAAGCAGAAGGTTAGGAGCAAGGGACCCTATATTGTGATAAGGCACAGAACGGGCTGAGGAACTTCCCCACCTTATGTGCACAAATTTCATGCATTGGGTCTCTAATAATAATATAATTTGTACCATTAACTAGAGGCCTGGTGCATAAAATTCGTGCATGGGGGTGTGTGTCCCTCACCCCAGCCTGCACCCTCTCCAATCTGGGTCCCCTTGAGGATGTCTGACTGCCTGTTTAGGCCAGATCCTACCAGGGCAGTGGGACATCCGTTTCACAATCCAGGACTGCTAGTTTCCAACTGCTCACATGCCTGCCTTCCTGATTACCCCTAATCGCTTTTGCCTGTCAGCCTGATCACCCACTAACCACTTCCCTGCCAGCTTGATTGATGCCCAACTGCTCCTTTGCCAGCCCTGTTTGCCCCTAACTGCCCTCCCCTGCAGGCCTGCCCTCCCCCCCCCACAACTGCCCTCCCCTGCTGGCCATATTGTGACTGACAACTTGTGTCCACATGGGGACAGCCATCTTGTGTGTTGGAGTGATGGTCAATTTGCATATTACTCTTTTATTGGATTGGATAACTGATATAAAATACATAAGAATTTTTCAAATGCATATAATATTGCTAGTGAGTGACATTTTTTTAATCAATATCCAGTATTAGTAGTTAGATTCTAAAACATTTAAAGTATGTTGAAGTTATAATATATTGATATATCACAGTAAAGGAAGACCCATCTTCTGTCTTCATATGTTGTTAACTTAGAACATTTAGTTATTTTTTTACTTGCCAAGAGATTAGGAAAGACTTTATTAAATAGTGGCTGGGGCTCCAGAAGGTGTCATCAACTCAGCAATATTTTTGCTGAGTCATCAAAATACACACAGCTAAAAGCATTAATTTCCCCTTAAAAGTATTCTTGAAAGCTGTGCCATTTCAGAAACAAAAGCAAAGTCAGCTGAAAAAGTAGTCAAATTCACCTTTAAGTGGATATATAGGAAAAAAAAATCAATTTTGAGTCAAGTGTTGTTATTTATTGCAGGACAGAATTTAATCCCAAGTAGGTTTTTGTTGAGGAAATTTAATATATTGCTTGATCCCGGATACTTTTCACATTGAACTGTTAGTCTGATATCTACTGTTTAAACTCTTGGACCTAATCCTTTGCCTCAAAGGGTTTAACTAATGGATTCCAAAGTCCTGACTTGCAGAATGTTGTAAGAAATAACTTTAAAGGGACAAGGCTTCCTGAAGATTTGAAAGCTACCCTTGCCTGAAATACAAGATAAGCAAACTTTTAGTTGTCCTACTAGGAATGAATCCCTTCTCACAGAGAACTTATAAGAAAACCCTTCCCTATAGCGCAAATTCAAATGAAGATAAATGATACTTTTTGGCATTATTGATTAATTTTTAAATTCCAATGTCCTTAACAATCCAATGCTAATTAATTGTCATGGCCCTCCTCAAGACTGACTTGTTAAACTTCAAAATGGCAACAAGTTCAAACCTGGAGCTCAGCACCCAGGAAACACAAGATCCTTTACACAGGCCTGTGACTGGATCTAAGTAACCAAGAACACTCCCACAGGCCTCAGTGCTGAATGTCTCATTAGTATGAAATAGGAAGAAGCTGATTTCTGAAAGTTAAATGTCAGCCCTTTGCAGATTAGAGGTAGATGTCTCCAAAGAAGCCTTTGGCCCAGAGGAGTCACATCAAACTTGGGAAACCTATAGACATACAAGCCCATAGATAAAATATGTTTAACTTAATATAATTAAAAAAGAGAGTCTTAATTTTAATACAGAAATGCAAAACTTCATTCCCAATGTGATGTTTTGACTGATAAAAGTGAAAAGATGCATGTATTCAACCTTGTAAGAAGTGAATAGTTTAGAATTTATTTCTGATTCAAACAACTCTAACCGTTCCAGGGATATCTTGCCTTTTGCTTAGTGAAGTGAACTCTGGACTGCTGCTGAAAGCATGGGAGGACTCACTGAAAGTTTAAATAACATATTCTAGCAGAACAGACATTGTAGATAAGACAGTTACTTTACGTGTGTGTGTGTGAGTGTGTGTGTTTGCTCTAGTTCTTTAGTATTTTGCCAAATTCTGCATTATAAATATTTGTATTAAATTATGTAACTCATCCCATGAAAATGCATTTCACAAATAAGAAACACTTTTGAATTTCAACTTACTTCATGATATAGAAAGACAGCAGAGATAAACTACCTTTTTTATTTCCAAAACACTTGAAAATCTGAATACTATTGGGGTCTTGAGTTGCTTTAAATTTGGACCTGCACCACCACCATTTGTCCACCATCCAGAACTGAAATATCATTGCTGACATGTACACATAAGAAACTGTTTGACATTGAAATTGGGTCTCAAAAGAACTGTTGGCCCAGAAAGACACTCACTATAGATTGATTCATATGCCTTTCAGCATAATGCTTATTGCTTGTCTCATTTTTTATTCTTATAAGTATACTTCTAGTAGGACATGATCTCACTCATCTAGGGGAAATGGTGAACAACATAGACCGATGAACAAGAACAAACCCAAAGATAAGGAGCCATGGGTCAGACTTTTGGACCTCAAATGGAGGGTGGGGATAAAAGGGAGAGATCAACAAAGGACTTATGTGCATACATATGAGCCTAAACAGTGGTCGAGGACAATAGGGTTTGGGGGCATTAGTGGGGGTGGTGGGGGATTGGAATGGGGGTTGAGGACAAATATGTGATACCTTAATCAATAAAGAAATTAAAAAATATATTTCATCATCTCTATCCTTGTTAAAGTTATTAAATTATGTTTCACAATAGCCTATGAATGTCTTATAAATAGTATCGGTGGAGATATTTTGTAATGATAAATCATTTTAAATTTATTTAGCATTATTTATTTAAACTGTACAATATCATTTGGTTAAGAAAGTGTTTGATAACCTTCATTAAAACCTTGGATCTCTTCAGAGTGAATGGTCAGTATTTTGATTTTAATCAAAACACATTATTCTATTATTCTTGGCTGCTTTGTGTATGACCACTTACTTGTAGATGTGGCTTTTAGCCATGTTAATATGTAATTACAGTTGTGTATAATATATATATAAAAGCCAAGTGACCAAACAGTTGAAACAACCAGAATGATCGGATGCTATGATAGACACTGTGGCCAGCCAACAGGCCTGATCAGGGGAATGGCCGGCTCACCAACTTCCCCCAGGCCCTCACATGGCCCACAGGCCCTGATAGCCCCATCAGGCCGGGCCCCAGAATAGGATTGAAACTGGGGATGTATGGCAGCGGATGTGGCCCCTTTCCCAGGGGGCTGAGGTCCAGTTTGTCTTCGGGCCTGTGGTCAACCTCCTGCAGTCCCTCCCCCATCCCTCCTCTAGCTGGAAGGCCCTGTCTTTCTCCCCAGCTGGAAGGCCCCAGTGATGGAGAAGGAGGATTGGGGGAAGGTGGGGAACCACACAATGGTGAGGTGCCTAGGATGGCGTCAAGTCTAGCGTCCATTCCTTTAGCGCCTAGCTCAAGGACTGTCACTTCCTCTCCTAACCCCACTGGTCTGACCTGCCTGGCTCCGATGGGCCCTGGTCACCAGCCCAGCCTAGGCACCGCACCCATGCACAGATTTCATGCACTAGGCCTCTAATATTAATAATATAAATATATTCTATACATACTTGTTAACATTTTACTGATGGAAAACAGAAGTAGACTTATAATTTTTCATTTCAATATAAATGTACTGAAACCTATGGTGAGGAAACATTCATCCAACAAGTGTTTGTAAACTACATCCTATGTGCTCAGAGCTGTAGTTGTGAAGGCAGGTGTCACAGTAGCAGAATGTGGCTTTTGGTCCTGGTGGTGCTACTTTTTGTGGAGGTGAGATTACGCTCCACACCCATGATCCACCTACAGGTTTTACTTATTTCCTTGTGGGTCTAAGGCGCTTAAGCTCTATCACCTCTCCAGAAACACCACCTGTGTACTCACAGTCTGCTTTTTATTTTATTTAATTGCCTGCTTGGGTTATATACTTCCCAAGTTCCATTGGCTTCTGGAAAAAATTATGCACATTGTGTGATAATGCTCACTTTTAGTTAATGCCCTTTATAAACATTTTATGAACATATAAACTAAATTAGATTTTACAATTTTCTTCACTATTCTCCAACTTACTTTGCTTGAATTATTTAAAATTTCAAAATAAATAGTATATGTAAATTGAGATTTATGACCTACTTGTGTGTCATGTTTTATTAAAACTAGGTCACTCTATAACAGGAGGATTCTTCCTCAGAAGGAGGGAACATTTGCCCTGAAGAATATATAAGACACAGTTACATTTCAAATTCTTACCGCTTCCTTCCTTAATATTTGAGGATGACTTTTCTTGTTTTTATGTGTTCTATCAGTGATTTTCCATCTTCCTTTATTTTTGCAATTCTTTCTTTCAACATCACCTATGGTTAAAGATAGCTGTCCAGTGAAGACACGGAGATTGTATTAAAAGCTTAGGGACCTTTTAATGAACACAATACACATTTTTTAAAAAGTTGGGAGAAATTAAGTTAAATAATTAAGTTAAACACAATACACGGTTTCAAAAAATTAGGAGAGATGAAGGCAGGAATTAGAAACAGCTAGAAATATTTATTTTCCATGAAGTTATTGCACTGAAATTGTGGTCCCCTTCCTTAATTCTTCTTTTATAAAGTCCAGAGCACACCTCCAAACAAAGACGTGAAAGCACTCATACACACAAGACTCAATTGTACAACCAAGGCGCAAACATTTAAAAATATTAGTGTCCTGGCCAGTGTGACTCAGCTGGTAGGATGTCTTCCTGTGCACTGTTTGAAGGGTTGACAGTTTGATTCCTGTTCAGGGCACAATCAAGGGTTACAGACTTGATTCTCAGTAGGGGGAATGCAAAAAGCAGCCAGTTGATGACTCTTTCTCTCTTTCTTCGTCTTTCTCTTTTCCTTCCTATCTCTCCAAAAATCCACAGAGGTATGGAGGGCTGGAACAAAATGTTAAGGAAGGGAGGGAGGCAAAGAAAGGGTCTCACCAACAAAAGAACTTAAATAAATATATGCATCACCAATGGCCCCAGACAACAGGGTGGTGAAGAACTAGGGGGGGTGTAGGGGCTGGGAGAAGGGGGTTAAAGGTGAGAAATTGGAGGACATCTGTGATACTGACAACAATAAAGTAAAGTAAAATTTAAAGAAAAGTCTTTCAAAAAATTAGTCACCTGAAGAAATTACATTTGGAATGTTTTACAAGCCAGGGCAACATTGACTCGGAGCATTCAGAACAGAGAACATGGTGAACAGCTGTACGCCCCACGTGGCCTGGCCATCTCTTTGAGTAACATTCACTTCATCCTTGTATGGGACATAAAAAATCAAATGACAGTTCTGTCTACTTGTAAGCATTTTATTTCCTTTCTTATAATAATAACAAGAGTAATAATTTTCTTAAATATGATGCACCATTCTGCCTGTGAAACAGGTGTGTGGCTGGGAATTTTCATGGTCAAAGTGAACAGAGGAAGGTGAGGGGTACTGGGAGGAAATGGTGGAACCATCTGGTTTACACTGAGAGGGGCTTGATAGTCTGTACTTGATCACTGATTCTGTTACTATTTCTTTCTATTCCTGAGTTAGACGCTGGGGTTAAGAGGCAAAATATATTAATTTGTAAGATGTTAAAGCTTCTACTATGATATTTTCTAAAGATAGAAACACACATATGTATATTATGCTTCTGTGATAACAATATAAAACGTATTAGAAGAGTTGTATTTCATCTTATTATTTAAATACAAATATTTTGTAAAACAGTTAACAACTGTAGCCCTGGCTGGGGTTGCTCAGTGGGTTGAGCATCATTCCATGCCCCGAAAGGTCGCCAGTCTGTTTCCTGGTCAGGGCCCATGTCCAGAATGCAGTTTGGTCCCTCGCCCAGGTATGTACAGGAGGCGCCTGATTGATGTTTCTCTCTTACATCAGTGTTTCTATCTCTTCTTTCCCTCCCTCCTTCCCTCTCTAAAAATCAATGAAAACCCTGTTAAAAATAAAAAGCTAACTAGTGCACATTCAAACCACATTTATAAGTCTGCATGTATAATGTGAAAATGTATGTACACATATATAATAGTTACTAAATGCAAACAATTCATTACACCTTTACACTACATCCCATATCTCAGGTAAAATAAATGTAATAAGTTTGCATAAAATTATTATAGTAGGAAACAACTTCCAGAGGAAAATATTCCTAACATGTTGATTCACTCTGTACAGAAATGTTGCACACGGAAAAGCTCGTTTTTAATTTCAGATGCCTCTGCTACATTTTATTTTTAGCATGTGAATTTGTAATTCATGAATTTTAGGTATTAAAATGTCATACTTTTAATGATAATTATGCAAATATACTAAGAAGAATGATTAATTTTGACAACAGCTACTTTTTTGGATGCTTTCTCTTAAGATACTGTATAAAATCTCTCCCACTTGTTCAGTCACCAAGCAAATATTTATTAAAAATGTACTATGTAAAGGCACTGGCCGATGCCCCTGGCACACAGAGCCTGAGGGGAGCGGCTGTGGGGGCGTTCACAGCGGAACAAACAGGGAGGACACGAAGCCCAACCTGCTCACCCTCAGACCACGTGTGGCCGGGCATGTGGCTGATGGTTGGTTTTTGTTTGTTTTTCATTTCATTAAAGATGGTGACCCCCCCAGCCCCCTTAGCTACTCCTATGGATTTTTGAGGGAGAGCTTCATTCCTCTATCTTTGACAAGAAGTTTGAAAACTACTTTTGTTAATGAAAAGTAAAAAGTTCACTCATTTAGCGATTAACAAACAACTGTTATGTTTCTAATCATCAAGATTTACAAATGGTAAATATTTGTAGAAAGCAACCATGGTTTCTGCATTTTAAATTTTTAAAATCCCACCTTCAGGAGTAAACCAGATGGGCCTTTTAGAGATTTAATTAAATTTGCAAATTTTTCTGATTTTAACAAAAACATGTTTTATCAGATTAATTTAAAAACTGGTGTGTTTTATAGCCACATGTTTATCAGAAAAATGGCCTGAAGTGGATCACCTTACCCGAGTGGGCAGGCCTCCCTTTGTCCAGAATGGACTTCGCTTCTCGTGAACATTGCGTCCTTCCTGGCAGTGCCACTTCCCCTGTCTGGGCCCCTGTGACAGCCCTTCCCTTCCCTTCACAGGACAGTGTTCAGTCTGAAAAACAGTTGTCCATTCCTCCTTGGACTGGCCCACAGGACACATATAATTAACACAGAACAAACTGCATTGTGTTGCTGCTGATGCAAAGTTCTTCTAAGCTGAGGTGGACTCATAGGAGAACATGACCACATCTCATACATATGCACACACAGGGGTTCCATACAAGTACAGACACAGGACACTGTGCAGCTGCAGCGGATATGTTTCTAGACGAAAGCACAGGTAGCAGGGGTCTGAGATTTCAAAGGGAAAGCACACAACTCACAGGGGATGAGAAGGAGCCAACATCTGTGAACAAATTCTCGCCTGGCCCACCCACAGGCGATGGGACACAGAGGGGAGTCTGACTGACAGCCTGCAGCTTCCCTGTGGCCACTGGGTGCATGTGTGTGCAGGTGTGTGTGCAAGGCCCCGTCCTTGAGCGGTTCTTCCCTCTGAATTCCTCAGGCCGGTGAGGCAGGCAGGGTAGTCAGAGGATCTCTCAGAGTCTTCTTCTTCTTAAAAATAATCAGGTTGAAATAATCAGTGTCCAAAATGTCAAGTTTAGGGTCAGCAAACTCCTGTCCCTCTCAGTGTCAAAGATAAAGCTACAACAGTGCTTTCTTTGACACCTTTACTTAAATTATGTGTGAGTCATGTTGGTGATTACTTTCAAATGGAATTAAAAATGTTGGCTTATGTCCCATTTAGAAAATGTAATGACCATCGCTTTCTATAACAAACTCCTGTCCCAGTTTTCATTTCCTTTAGGTTTTCTGCTATTTGCTGTATTCCTTACTGAGCACACACCCCATACCTTCTCAAAGCAGAATCCCTGAGCTCAGGGGAGCCTGTGTGAATACTCCCTCATAGGGATGGGGTGAGGGGGGGAGGGAGGGAGGGAGGGAAAGACGAGCCCGGTGTTCATGGGAGACTTTCCCACCTGAGAAGAAGGGGGCCGCAGGCTCTGTGAAGGCACACGGTAAAGAAACAGTTGGGAGGGCATAGGGGAGAAGGCTTGGGGAGCAGATGGTCAGATATAAGGGTGAGGTGATCCAGAATTCAAGTGATGCGTTCCACACCTTGAGCCTTAACAATCATTTGCTTTTCCTGGTTTATTGTTTTTCCCAGCAAGTGATTCAGAAGTGGCATAGAGGATGGCGGTTTTCAATGATCCCTTTCTCCTCCCCCTGCTTTCTCCTCTTCCTCCTTTGTAATAGACTCCCAGCAGCCACGTGGAGAAGGTAGATGAGTTGAGGTGTAAGAAAGTGAATGGAGACCTCTGCCAAGATAAAGCAAGGTGATCAGACACATGCTTTCTCCCTCAATTCTGTGTCATTTGCCTCTCCTGTGCCAAGAAGCCTCAGGTTCTGTCCTGCTCAGGCAGAGGAAGAGGGGCCTAGAGAGTGAACTCCGAGATCTGCCTTCGGACAGTGGGAGGCCAGGGAGGGGCTGAGATGTCAAGTTTGCCAGACAAATAACCAGATCATTGAAACCACAGAAATAGATCAGAAAAGCATAGAAAGTGTTCTGGTAGGTAAGGGGGAAAGTAGGAAAAGCAGCTGTCTCTGAACCAAGAATTGCCAATCCAGAGGGATTGTCACTTGCTCCTTAAAGCTTAAGGAGGGTGGAAAGGGGCAAGTCTTTGCAGTCAGAAAGCAGGGCGTTGTGTCTGGTGGTAAAGAGGTGTTTCAATTCAGAAGCAGGGCCACATGGATAGGAAAACAACTGACAGATGAGGATGTACAAATAATAAAATACATTGTTTCAATAAATTTGGAAGGGAAAGTGGTAGGGAAGTTGATCTTGAAGAGAGTGTAGAATTGAATGAGGTTGTATTTTTACTGGGGGAGAATGGAACAAGATACAAGTGAAGAGGTGAGAGAATAAAGATAGTAATGTATGAAAATCTTATTGAATTGCTTGGATTTATAAAAATTAAATCTCAAAATTATAAGTACATAAATTTGTTAAACTTCACTCTCACCCTTTTATTGACAATAGAGGAAGGTAATAAAGGTCATATGCACTTGTTACTATAGAGATATGTGTCCTGAAAGCCATCTCTTCTAAATACACCTGAGTTTGTGTGTCTGTGTGCACATTTATGTTTCTGCTCAGAAGTTTTTTACATAATTTATAATGACTTCATGAGGATCTTAGATATTAATTTATGATATTATAATACTGTCAAGTTTCATGCATGTGTGTCTCATCTTTGATTTAGAGAAACTTTTATTTCAAAGAACAAACATGAATCATGGTACTAGACCTGTTAAAGACTTTCCATTAATTTCTCATAGTTGACTCAAGACAAACATTTTATTTTCATTGGACAATAAAGATATCCAAATGGAATGTGTATGTTTTTAAAAAATTGATTCATTTTTTTTCAAAAATAGAATGGAAGTAATACTCGGGTTCCATTTTATGGGGCACTATTTTGCACATATCCGTTAGTGACTGGCTCATAATGAATGGTGAGCACAGTTTAAACTGATATTTCCTAACATGAGGTGACTGCGAGTTATTAAAAAAAAAAAAAAAAAAGATGGAGTGATCCTTGTCTCCCAGTGCCACCTATTTATGTCAGAAAGTATTTTCATAATATTGGCTGTGCAGTGGAAACAAACACAATGTCACTAAATGAAATCTGTTTAACTTCCTCAATACCCACATTGTCCCTCAAGTTTATATCAGTTAAAAACATGATCCACTCTTCATCTGTAACTGAACTTTTACTCATGATAGATGGGTTTGGAATTCAGCTCTGAATATCTTACCTACATTAAAAGAAAATAAATTAGTTAATGGGAATTATTCCTAATTATCTCAATTCCTATCATGCTCTAAATTCTTTCATTGAATAATTGAAAAATTGCCTTAGTCGGTTTGGCTCAGTGGATAGAGCACTGACCTGCAGACTAAAGGATCCAGGGTTTGATTCTGGTCAAGAGCACATGCACAATTTGCAGGTTTGATCCCCAATATGGGGTGTGTAGAAGGCAGCCAATTAATGATTCTCTCTCAATAATTGATGTTTCAATCTATCTCTCTCCTTCTCATGTCTTCTCTAAAATAAATTAAAAATAAATAAATAAATAACAGTTGAAGACTCTCTCTTCTTTGGATAGAGTTTGAAATAGTCCCTTATTGGATATTATATTATTTTCATCAGTAAAAAGTATTAATTGATAGGATATATTTGGAGGTAAAAAAGCAAGCATAATATATACATCTACTTATCAGCATTGGATATGTCTAGTATCTAAGCCTGGTATTTTGTCACCTCCTCTCTGTCACAGATTTCCTCAGAGCAATATTGCTCACCTATCCTGATATACCAAATATACATCTCAGGGAAAAACTGCAAAATGAAGTCTAAAGTGATCAAGTAACTTAACAAAGAGGAAAATAAAGAGAAGGATGATAAAAGATGCACCTTCCTGAATCTTGTGATATGATTAATAGCCAGAACCAAATGGACAGATCATCTTATATAATAAAGAGATAATATGCAAATTGATTGTCACTCCAACACACAAGATGGCTGCCCCAATGTGAGCACAAAATGGCTGCCACAAGATGGCCAGCCGAGGTGGGCAGTTGGTAGGGACCAAGCCTGCAGGGAAGGGCAGTTGGGGGTGATCAGGCTGGCAAAGGTGGGCAGTTAGGGGTGACTGGACTGGCAAGGGAGCAATCAGAGCTATCAGGATAGCAATTAGGTATTTATCAGTCTGGCATGGGAGTGGTTAGGGTGTGATAATGTTGGCAGGAAGGTGAGTGTTTGGGAGTTAACAGTCTCAGATTGTGAGAGGGATGTCCAACCAGGTCAACAGGGGAGAGAAGATAGGGGTGACCAAGCTGGCAGGGGAGGGAAATTAGGGGAAACCAAGCCTGCAAGGGAGGGCAATTAGGGATGACTGAGCTGGCAGAAGAAGGCAGTTGTGGGAGAGCAAGCCTGCAACAGAGGACAGTTGGGGGGACCCAAGCCTATAAGGGAGGGTAGTTGCGGGGAACCATTCCTGCAGTGGAGGGCTTAAACAGGCAGTCAGACATCACTCGAGGGGTCCCATATTGGAGTGGGTACAGGCTGGGCTGAGGGACGCACACACAAATGCACAAATTTTGTGCACTAGGCCTCTAGTATTTTAGAAAAGAACCATCAAATTTTTCAGGCTTTCTATAGGTTATGATATCCAGTGAGAAATAGAGTAATTAATAAGGAATATGAAAAACAGCACTATGTTTTGGAAAAGTGAGAGTGGTATATGAAATCCTGAATCAGGACACTACATTGCGCAATAGCTTATAAGTGAATCCAAGTGACTGAGAGAGTCTCTTTTAGCTGATAACACATCCTATATAATAAAAGTCCAGCAACCAAATGGGGGAAGGACTGGTCGACCAGTCACTATGATGTGCACTGATCATCAAGAGGCATTCGTTCAATGCAGGAGCTGTCCCCTGGTGGTCAGTGTGTGCCCACAGTGGGAGTGCTGCTCAGCTGACCAGGATGAGCAGTGCTGCCACAGTGGGAGCAGTCATTCAGAGGGTGGGTCCCCAACTGTTTGGCTGACAAGAATGAAAAAAGAATTGCTCCCACAAAGGGCTGATCCCTGCAGGGAAAGAAGGAAAGCTCAAGGAGGGCAGAGGCTGCAGGAGGAAAAGTGCAGAGGGTAGGGGATGAGGGGCAGAGGCTGCAGGGGAGGGTGCGTGGGGAGAGGCCGGGAGAGGTGGCGATGGCAGGAGGGAAGCCCACCAGAAGCCCTGTTCTTACAGGAATCTTCCTGCAATGGGCCCCTAGTGTGTGTGTGTGTGTGTGTGTGTGTGTGGTCTCTACAAACATCACTCATATTTTTAACATTAATCCATTATTTTCCAAACCAATGCCCCTTCCTTTAGTAAGTATTTATGCTCCATAGATATTATCTCACAACCCAATCAACATTTTAAAACAAAAATATTATATATAGTCACATTCTTTGTGATGGGTAGTATTTATATCCCTACAATATTATTTACATAGATAAGAATCTTAATTTCTTATTTAAGATTCTCATGCATTAAGTCCCGTATTCTCACATTTCTTTTCAGGGCCTCTACTTTTACTCCTGCTCAAAGGTAATCATTATCAGCTTCTCTGCATGTCTGATACGTTTACAATTGGGTGCCAGGAATGGTGCATTGTATCTTGGGCACGGGGTTTTGTTGTGTTTCTAATAAAGAGCACTGAATTCTGGCTGGTGTGCAGCTGAGAGTCATAGAGTAGTCTGGTTCATTTTCAGCTTTGCTTATGACTGTTATTTCAGACCATCCAGAGCCAAGTTCACTCTGTGATCAGTTTAGCTCCATGAACAAGGCATGTAGTGTCCTCTCAGGTGGATCCATGCCCACCAGCAGAGGAGACACTGTTTGCACCATCCCTGAGCTCTAGGAATCATCTGACCTGTTTCTGGGTCTCTCACTGCTCTGTGGCCCTTCCTTCTCAAGAAGAGAGGGTTCACCAGCAGCTCAGTCTTTGACTGCACTGCAAATATCTGGATCTTCTCTTCTCTGTGTACCCCTCTTCTCTTGCTCTGCCCCACACAGTTCAGAGGCCTCAGCCTCTGGGAACACACAGGACTTACTACTGTCTCCTCAGGGGAGCCCAGGAGCTCTGTGTGCTTCCTGCCTAGTGCAGTAGCCTGGGAGCTGTCTCCAGACAAGAGCTGGGCAGTGGCATGCCCTTCTCCCAAGGACCCCTTCCTGCAGACAGCAGAGCCTGAAGGCTATTGTTTAATAGATCTTGTTTCCTCTGTTTACAATGGGAGGACAACTATTCTAGTAGTTAATCATTTAGAGAAGTCTAACTGAGGACTTTGATTAAAATGACCAGAGAGGCAATTTTCAGAAGGAATTGATCAGTTCTCACCTGTCATGAATTTCTCTGTCAACAAAATTGATCTGACACTGCCCTCCTACCTCACCAAGATATTACATGTTTTTAATTTCTTTGGTAAAATGTAGGTAATAAAAGTTAACTCAAGCAACACAGAAACAAAAGGGAATTTTTATGGAAAGCAATTTATTTCACTAAGTGGTAATTAACTGTTTTCTCAAAACAATGAAACGGAAACACATAACAAACTATCATATTTCTTAACCTACCCTTTCCTTGCCCCCCACTCTCCCTTCCACTGTTCATGTGATTCTTAGACTTCCTCACAGAGTTTATCGTTTCCTCCACACCCAGGTTTGCTCTTCTTCCACAGCTCATCCAGGGTCAATTCTGGGTGCAGAGGTGGCAGCTTTTCCAAGTTCTTTCTCTTGTTAAGAAATAAATGTTTGCTTGTGGTTTTTTTCTCTCTCAAACTTCTTGTAACCTCCTTTCCATTGACTCTTTCTCAAGTCTCAAAGTTTGTGTCCTACCAAAATTTGTATGTTGATATCATAACCCAGAAATGGAAGTTAGTACCATCACCCCTTCAGCCAGCAAGAAGTTGTGACCAAGAAGAGGGTCCTCACCAGAACCTGACCAGGCTACCTGACCTTAGACTTCCACCTCCAGACTGTGAGCAACCAATGCTTGCTGTTGATGGGAAATTTGGAGTATCTTTCTATAGCAGTTCTAATGGATAAGACAACCTTCAAGAATCCATTTTAACCCATCCATCATCCATTCCTGTAGATTTCTGTAAGTCTGTTACTGCATTTTAAACTTATTTCTATAAAAGTTTGCAACCAAGAAGAAGTGATATGTTGGCCTTAACACAAAGGCCTTGTATGTGGAGTATGGCTTGTTCAGAACACATAAGATAGACAGGAGATACCCTATAGATGCATGAAAATAAGGACATTGAAAATGTAATTTGCCTTGGTGATGAGTAAACTTGAAAGACTTGTTTGAGAATGACAGATTAGCCTGGCATTTCATATTGATGCTTCAGGACTATATGAAAATAACTTGAGGAGAGCAGAGTTCGAAGCAAAGAGATGAATT
Source organism: Pipistrellus kuhlii (assembly GCF_014108245.1). Lineage (NCBI taxonomy): Eukaryota > Metazoa > Chordata > Mammalia > Chiroptera > Vespertilionidae > Pipistrellus > Pipistrellus kuhlii. The sequence goes on along the minus strand of NW_023425449.1, from coordinate 44,800,327 downwards.
AAGTGGGTGAGAGGTAAGACTTGGAGTTGGTGCAAAGATATCGGGCTTACCAACTGCACAGTTTTTGGTAAGTTCTGATTAGTCAATGGCTAAATGTGAAAAACAAGGCAGAGATAAGAATTAGGAATGGCCTTCCTGCTTCTAGAATGACTACTAGAATGGGTCAGGGTGCTACTATTTGAAATGGAGAATATAGGAAGATGAGTTTCATCAGTGATAAATACTTTTGGCATGTTGCATATAAATATAGAAACTGAGGCTGTGGCCGCAGGTGGAAATTCAGATCTATTTTCTAGTTCAGTTGTGGTTCCTGAGGGCTATATATTGATACTATTGCTGTCTCCTCAGGTTTGTGGTATGCGATCATGTTCTCCAAAAGAAGTAATATGGGGGTTAAATGTTATAATTCTGTTTTAAAGCTGACACAATGCGACTATTCTATACTTCTCTACTGAAACATCATTCATAAGGTACAAGATGAAGCTAGTTTAAATTGAATTATCTCCACCAGAAAGCATGAGAGCAGGGAGATTTCACTTTCCAGATACATACTGTAGAAAATGACTCATAGTTACATAAATAAAAGCTCTGTTTCTATGAGCTGAAGGAGCTTTTCAGTCCTAAAAAACTGTGACAGACATAAAATGGCCCAAAATGCCAATGGAAAAAAATGGACACCTGGATAACCACATGAAGAATAAGAGTTTGGAGGATTGGATTAGTGTCTTATGAAAACAGTGGTGTTTACTACATGTACAGGCTAACATGTTTCCCAGGTGGACAGTGCTTTGGAAAGGTGAACAGAACTCAGCTCATTTTTAAGTCTGTAGGAGAAAAGCTGGTGGCAAATAGCATGCCTGAAAAGGGAAAGAGTTCCATTAAGCACAGTTTTCAACTTCCTGTCTCTTTCACTGTAGCCCTGACATGGCCAATGTTTTAGAATAGGCCCTACTATGGCTTTTCTGATATTGTGACATTACATCTTGCTTCCAGCTGTGTGCAGTATTCCAAAAGAATATTTTTGGAGATCAGATACAATTAGTGGTGCCAGCAACTGTCTCTTCACATAGGCAGGCGGGTGACAGCTGGGGAAAGGTGGGCTGATAATAGTTCCGCTGTGTCATCACCTCAGCCTCAAGGTCTCTGCCCCAATTAGGCAGAGGGCTCTGTCTGCTAGAACAGCCACATTTAAACTAACCAGGATAAAATGTAGATAGGAAGTCTCTCTTTAGCTTAATGTTTAAGGTTGTTGTTGTTTTAATCACAGGATATCAGGAACCATTCTGGAATATTCTGGAACTCAGGACAATTTCAAGAGAAATATCCCATTTGGTATCATATTCTGTGGGCAGGTGTGACATTACCAGATTAATGAAACCAGATAATAATTATTCCTATATATTTAGACTAAAAATATTTTCTTACTTATTCCTGCCACTAAGTTAGCCTACCAATGAAAGACCACATATTTTAATTCTAACATATAGAATTGTTTTAAAACACAGTGAATGAATTTAAATTGCTTATCACCCACTTCTGTTCCACTAAACTCTCTTAAACTCTGCATAAAATCTCCTCTGTTTTAATTCAAGAAAACATTATACAACTATTGATAGAAGCCTGGTGCATGAAATTCGTGCATGGGGGTGTGTGTCCCTCAGCCCAGCCTCTCTAATTTGGGACCCCTTGGGAGATGTCCAACTGCCAGATTAGGAGCATTAACTTCAGACATTAGGGAAATCACACAGAATGTCCTTGACATACTAACAGGGTGGTTTTATGAGTTGTTTTAATAATAATGGCCATTCCTTTAAAAAATAACTGCTTACATACAATACAGCTGAATTCAAAATGTGAATATAACAAAATCATAGAAGGTCATAATGGAAATAACCTTGAATTGTCTAGTGAAGTCCAAACTTTTATAAATATTAGAATTCCCTTTTCAAAGATTTTGAATTATTTTTATCCTAAGAAGTTTAGCTAATTTTTGAGACAGCCCATTTTCTGTGAAAGGACTGGGAAACTCCTATGGTAGGCATGCAGAATGGCCAGACCCACCTGAGAGTGGGTCCAGCTACTCTGCATGCCTACCGCCCTCCCATCCCCCTGGTGGGGCTGAAAGGATTGGGGGACTCCGTGGGGCTGAGGGGACTGGGCACCACCATCTTTTGGCTGTGGGTGCCACCATCTTTGTGACTGTCAATTTGCATATTCCCTCTTTATTAGATAGGATGTTCGAAATATTAAGATATATTCAGGATAAAGTGATTATAGTAGAAAACAAAACTGAGTTTACTCTACATCTTATTTTCCTAGGATAGGAAATGTAGTAGACAGGAACACCAACAGGAAAAATGCAATCATTATAAGAAGTACCCACTCCACCATTTACTCTTCGTGTTGAAAAACAAATTCCTGTAAACTGATTTTTACCATGGATTGTCGTGAAAACTGACCTAGATCCTTAATGTGGCTTTCCATAACAACAAAATGTAGAAATTTAATTACAATTAGCAAACATTTTTTCTAAGTGGAAAATAATCTGTAAATTTCCATTATTTAATATCTTATAACATTTATTAGTAGGTTTTTTGCTTGTTTATTTGTTTATTTTTTATTTTCCTTTATAGTAAAATATAATGTGTTTTACTGGTTATAAAGATGTAAAACATTCTTGCTTATTTTTAAAAAATGGGGGAATTTTGTTACAACTATCATATAGAAGGTTTTTATTTCCTTTTTACTTCTTTCTTTCTATGATATAAGCCTTTCATTAGTTGGGTAGACACTACTTTTATGGAATTCTATTAATACTGCTGGCATCATTTTTAGGGAATAGATGCTTATAAAGAGTTATCCCTGACTTATATTCTGCAATGCTTTATCCTCCCACAAATAATGGAATGGTAGGTTGGGCAAATTCCAAGAATTTTTATTATAGTTCTTGTAAAAAGTGAATGAAGCTTATATTTGAAATCCTATCTGGAGATTATTCTAGCAAATTTTTTTCAGATTTCTATTCTTTATTGTGCCCTGATAGAAAAAACAACAACAATCAGTAATAAGGAGAATAATCATAGCCAATATTTATTGAACACCTACTATGTGTTCACACTTTTCTAAAGACTTTGTATCAATTATCTATCAATTATCTGAATATATACAAAAATAGCAGAAACTGAGGCTTAAGTAGATTAAATTGATCAATGATATCAGAACTGTAGTGGTAGGATTTTATTAAGGTCAGTCCTGATTCCAGAATCTTAATCCTTAAAATTACATAGAAGATACACATATCTTTAGTGGAACTAAAATATGACAGGTCAAAGTTCACCAGCACTTAGACTGAACTAGTAGGGCACTCATGCTCTAACCATGAAATTGAGAAAAGCCAGAAATTAAAAATGTCTTATATTCAATTTATGCTGAGTGTAATATTTCAGCAACTTTCAGAATATTTCCATCTCTTTCTATCTCTAGAGTTTAATACAGATATTACAACTCAATAAATATTGTAAATAAAGTCAGAACTCTCATTTCTGCTGTGGGAGAAATATCTAGCATGAGGAAGAAGACAGGAGGCAACACGGAAGGGAACATGTGCTGACTGGCAAGCACATTTACACACCAGAACATGCAGACTCCACTACAGTCAATGAGGCAGTTATTCTAAACCCCACCCTGTCTGGTCAGCCATTTGATTGAGCTGGCACATTGGCTCCTGGAAGAACCAGGGCCTGGGTGCAGGCTTGTTTAATTACAAATCTTTCACTTTTCCAACTGGTCAACACAAATTAGTAGTATTTGAGGTGTTTCTATCTCTACAGTAGATGATGGGATTCCAGAAACTTGATTCTTTTTCAGGTAACTGACATGTAAGGGAAAAATAGGGGAGGCACAATGTGCTTGACAGATACATGGTGGTCTGTCTCACCTTTGCTAATATGGGGCACTTTCCTTTGTAGGTAGAACTAAGCTTTCCAACTGGGGTCAGAAAGGACATTGTCTTTTCAGACCAAGTCTGTCTGCCTCCCTCAGCTTTGCTTTGCTGATTAGGCATCATTACCCTTCACAGAATCACTACAAGGATCTTTTTCTCTAGTTCAGTAAAAATAACCAAGTAATAAGGAATTTTGGTTATGTTGTTACAATGATCTTTCTCATGCTTCACTATGTTTCCTTTTATTTTCTTCTTGTTGCTCAGGAATCAAATTTCCATAAAATATTCAAAATATCTAACTAGAAAAATAAACAGCTTTCATAAGTGAGAAAACTGAATGCATCTTTTTTCTTGGGATATAAAGTCAAATTGTCCTGCTGAACTCTGTGATTTTTACTCTTTCATGTTAAGCAGGTTATGTGCTAAAAAGAAAATAGCAAAAATCTCTGCAGATTGACCTTGGTTTGGAAACCTTTTAAAAAAATATACCAAAACATTATGCTATACCATGTAATACTATGGAAATTTGATACCACCCTGGATTTAATTTATACATGAAGTTGTGATAACTCTCATCTTTCTTGTCTGATTCATGCCAGAGGGACTGTGGGGAAGAGGACATTATTCTGTGGTCATGCTCAGTAATTGCTACATGTTGTAAAGATTATGTTATGGTAAATTGAAATAATTGCTAAGTTATCTGTACAACTGGCATGCTGTTTATTCTCCTGGGATGGGGCTCCGGGCCCAAAATTGTAAAATTTCTTTTAAGCTGATATTTCTCCAATTAATTGTGAAATAAATTATTGCCAGACAAGACAGCCACCAAAAGTACAGTGAAATGACTGACCCAGATTTGTGAAGCATATGATGGATGATAAAGGCTCACCTTGGCCGACCCAGTGAAGCGCAGTAGCTATTAGGATATATGAGAACATGTCATCCCTTATCGTATATTAACTAATATGTAATACATGTGTCTCTGGAGAAATTTCAAGAAGAACAGTAAAATTACCAAATAGTATGTCAAATCTAGAATAGAAAAAGGTTTTTAGAAATGATTGTTCAGGAGATCACTTCATATCTTTTTTTAAAATTTACAGTATATTTCTTTTCATGTGTTTGTCATTACCTGCAATTGAATCATTGAGTGTTAAATTGATGAACATATTGATTCTCAAAAATTTATTGATATTTTTATAGGTTCTTGTCCTTGATGACCATGTGTGGTACAGATGTATAAATTTAAATAAATATTTTTCTGAAGTTAAGCTAGATCTAATGATAAGATATTTAGAAACAGTTTAAGAAAAACCCTTTCAAATAAATATGTAGTATTAAACTGCATGTGTTTGCATGTTCAAGGGAAAGCAGTTTAATAATTACCTGCTCCCATGCCCATTTATTGCATTTAGCATAATGTAATGATTACTACCAATGTCTACAGTGCCTGCCTCCCATTGTATAGCCCGTCTGCCTCTCCAATCTCACATCCTCTCAGTCTTCTCCTAATTTCTGTGACTTAATCAAAGACCTTGCTTCTATGGACTGAACATACCAATGTCCTTCCTTTTATGGCCTTGGTCTTGCTAGTCTTTCTGCTTGGAAATAACTGCTGCCAAATTCCATATGATTGTGTCCATTGACTTGTCAGCTCTACTGTTACTGGCTAAGACACCGCCGATTCAAATTTGGCTTCCATCATTCCATGACATAGTTTTTCAAAAAGAATCGCATCATGCTATTTATGGCACTTGTCACTATATTCAATTCTCATTTCTGTCTTAGGCTTGGGTAAACCATTGAAGTATTATATTAAATGCTTACACCTGTCAACCTATGTCTATAATCATTCATGGATACTAAATGTGTATGTGAAAGTTTGATGAGATACAGGATAAGTATGTTGACTTCATCCATCCCCTCAAGTTAATTATTAATTTCAAAGGGAAAATATTAATTTCACAAAGAAGAAATCTGGCAGACACTTCTTTAGCTTGTAGATTAAATGTAACCTCACTAGAAATAGCATCAACTGGCATCACAATTCTCCTGATGTGCTGTACTGAGAAGGACTGAATACCATTTTGATGTCACTTAAGACAGAAATACATAAACTAAATCTAATAATGAAAAATATCACTGGATGAACCCAAATTGAGAGACATACTACCAGCTTAAAATCTGGTAATGTCTTGAGATACAATGAATACTGAGAAATTGTTCTAGATTAAAGTAGATTTAATTAAAATTAATAAGAAAATGCTAGTAAAACATATCTAATTTTTGCCTCTGATTGGCTACCATAAAGATCACAGTTATTTGTCCAATAGAGAAAAGCCAAAATTGAAGTTGCCCTTACATGTATTTACTGGGTACCTTTGCTAATCTGATAGACTTCAATGTAACATCATCAAAATGTTATTGAGCTCCAAACAGAACAAATGTTGAAAACCTTGAGAGACCACATGTTTTCAGGTATGAGAAATAAACTCTCCTCTCGAGAAACTTAGAATATATTTTCTTTATTTGGCTATAGCATCACCTGTTACAATCTCATAATTAAAATAAAGTATAAACTATTTTTTTTTCTCTTGGTAAGAAAAAACAAAAACCTTGTTTCCAAAATCATATTGAAATACTGGTGTGTTTTAATGAAGATAGGCGACTATAAATATTTTTGTTGTTAAGGCACATTAAAATGCTCAAAGTATAAACTGCCCATCACTCTTATTGCTTTGTAAAAAAATCATATCTTTAAATATTTTTTATCGAGTAACACAACGATCTTAGTCTATATGCTAAAAATTATCTGGATAAACTGACGTACTTTAAGAAGTCAGTGGAAATAAAGTGAATCTAATTTGAGCACTTTCTTTTCCTCTGGTTGCTTTTTCGTGAGGATTAATATTTATATGTCACTTCCTATATAATTTATATTAGATTTAGTTATTCCCTAAGTATTTATTGTGTATATGTCTGATGTTAGAGGGAGAAGATAAAACTATGATCAAAAGAGATATGTCCCTCATTACAGCCAATGCTACATCTCAGCTAGATCTCAGGTTGGAATGAATCCTACAGGCTAGAGGCTATCAGCTTGCAGGGAAACTCCCAAGGCAGTGGTCTGCTTTCCTCTTGGCTGACACTTCTCTTTCATGTAACCCATATGCATCAACATCCTACTCCAGTCCACTTTCTGGGTAAGTGATTTAGAGGTTATAGAGTTTCATCCTAAAGAATTCACCATTCTTGGGAAAGACAATTAAGGATATTATTAATTCTTAACTAGAAAGTTGATTGAAGTAGATTTCACTATCAGCAGCCTCTCCTTCTATAAATGTTTCTTGGTCCTATGGGGCCTGTTCTATTTTTTTCTCTCTCTCATTCCCAATACATGTTCAGGTTGGATTTTTAAAGATATATACTTTACTAAGCCATATGTGCTAAGATCAATTGCTCATCATGATGTGATTTACATACATGCAGGGAACATTCGTTGCTCTCACACTTTGCTTCATTTCAGACTAGGGAGGTAGTTCAAGTGGGGGAAATAATACAACTGGATCAAATGCTTGCTGTGGAATTTTTCAGAGAGCTCAGCTGAGACTCTGTTGAAAGCAGAGGTTTGCTTCTCTAAGACTAATGATCAGGGAAAGGAGCAAGTCTGCGGATGGAAGAAGCTGAAAAAGATGTTGACAAAGCTGCATTGAAGGCTTTTGCTGCTGTGCAGAGGGACGGTGGCTCAAGCTCACTGAAAGCAACCATAAAGCAGTGGTTGAAGAGGAACGTGAGAGATTTTGAAAAAGGATCTGGAGCTCTAGGAGGTAGCCAGGCAAACTGAGACAAATTCTACTGCAACAGTGAAAGGGACAGGCCACTTTTGGAGAAGAGGTGCTGACTCCAGTGTAGTTAGTATCTGTAATGAGGACAATACATCAGACACTAACAGGCATTCGATTGACATAAGTCAGTTCCCACAAAGGTAGAACAACCATGAACTTCATAAATCAAAACAGAAAATACCTGCACAAGCTGCTGTTAACATAAGAAATATCCAAACCTGTGAAGAATCTTTATGAGTTTATTTGAGCCAAACTTTTGACAATTGCCTGGAAGCGGAATCTCTGAGATAATGCTCCAGAGAATGGCAGTTTTTCACCTTGTTTTATACATTACAACCAAGAGAGGAGACATAAATGAGTTATATAAAATCCCACTGGTGGGAGAGAACAAAGCAGAGAAACCTCTGGGGTTGGACAGAAAGTGAAGTGATAGACACCTGCTTCTTTTACATAGGTGGGTGCAGGATAGTTAAAGTCAACAATAAACATGACAACAATAACAATGGGAGAATTTGTGGTCTCTCCTTAGTACATTGGTTGTGCCCTGAGCAGTCAGGTTAGTGTCATTCCTGATATCCCAAAGGTATGTTATTGTAGAAGTAAAAGATAATAGGCTTATCCATTAAGTTAAAAGTTGATCTTTGTCAGGTTAGATCCTGCACTAGGACATGACTACCCAACCCTGCACTGTTTTTTAAATTTATTTATTTTTTGTTTTTAATTTCAGACCATCCTTTGTGGTTACTTATGTCTCTGAGTTTGCAAGGCTGCCACACAGGCCTCCCCTGAGCTTGTTAGTTTAGCATATGTTCCCTTTTTCTCCACACTGCTAAAGATATTTAGGAAACATCATGTCTCCCTGTAGCTGTGTTTTGTGACCAAAGTATACACTATTACAACATATTTAAATTTAGTTTTTAAAAGCTGTGTTTCACGAGTACACTGTTGACTTTCACAAGGTACAAAGGTGGCTTCTACTCCTTTTAGAACCCATCATAGTGTCTTACCTTTGTTTTACAGCCTCTTAAGTCTTTCTTCTCCCTGTTTCCACTCTCCCTCCTCTAACCTGATATCCATATGGCAAGTGGAATAATGCAATACATGTGACTGTAACATTCCACTCTCTTAAAAAACATGGCTTCTGACTTTATGCAAAATGATCTACCCTCCCTACTATGACTTGATGTAGGGCAGCCTTAAAATTTATCATTCAGACCAGGACACTCGTTAGGGCAAAGAAGCCATTACAAATGATACAGGTAGAACAGTTAATGAATGTCCAGGGAAACTTGAATGCACATTTCTCTCCAACCTCATGTACTGACAACCCCTGTCATTCACTTACCTAGTAGCTAGCATTTTGAAGGCGTTGTATAAAAAAGCATTTATTGAAGGAAATAATAAGTGAATGTATGAAGAAAAAATATATTGCAAGCCCATGTTTAATGATTCTGGAATGAATTTTCTAGTAGTATTGCTTAAGTTTTCATAATTACACTATCAAAGTCTTCTTTTGTTTATTATGTATCTCCTCTCCTGGCTTGTATTAGTCACTTACCTATATGTATATTCACTTCTCAGGGTGGACATAACTAATTACTACAAAAAAGATGACACAAGACACAGAAATGTATTTTTTCACAGACTGGAAGACTAGAAGTCTGAGGTCAAGGGGTCACAGTGCTGCTTCCTTCTTGGGGCTCCAACAGAGCACCTGTTCCAGGCCCAGTCCTTGTTTTTGGTGATTTGCTGACAAACTTCAGCATTTCTTGGCTTGTGGCTGCATCACTCTAAGCTCTGCCTTCATCTTTACATGGTATTATCCTGTGTGTAAATTCTCTCTGGGCCTAAGTCCCACCTTTTTATAAGGACACTAGAGGCCTAGTGTATGAATTCGTGCATGGAGTCTTTCAGATTGGCCTGCAGGACTGGGCTGAAACTGGCTCTCCAACATCCCCTGAGGGGTCCCAGATTTCAAGAGGGCACAGGCCAAGCCAAGGGACGCTACAGTGCACAATTGGGACTGGAACGGGACTACAGGGGGGCTCCAGGGCATGTCTCACTCAGTCCCAATTGGCCAAACCCCAGCAACAAGCTAAAGTACTGGTCAAAGCATCTGCCCCCTGCACATCATTGCATGCCATATTGACTGGTCAACCAGTGGACTATCTGCCCCCTGATGGTCAGTGCAAGTCATAGCAAGTGGTTGAGCCACCTTAGCATATCATTAGCATATTACTCTTTGATTGGTTGAATGGACAACTAGAAGACCAGACAGATAGCATATTGGGCTTTTATTATATAGGATGGTCATTTTTGGATGAAGGCCACCCGAATGAGGCCTATCTCATCTTAACTTAATCATCTTCAAAGATCTTCTAAAGCAGTGTTTTCCAAAGTGTGGTACACATACTCCCAGGGGTACGGGAAGAGTTTGGTGGGGGTACGCGTTGCACAGGAGTTTGGTGGAGATATGCACTGTACTGTGCTTAGCTGAGCCTAATTCTACGTTCTCATGAGTACGAGGGGTACTCAGCTTTACAAAAATTATAGAAGGGGTACACATATGTCAAAAGTTTGGGAAACACTGTTCTAAAGGATAGTGCTTGGCAATACATTTTTAAAAATTACATTGATTTATCATTGTGGGCTTTTTAAAAGATAAATTTCAATCTTAGAAACTGTTTGAAATTAAAATCCTACACCACAATATTTAGTAGTTTGTTTAAAATTATTTATTAACAATTTAATCAAATACATACCACACACACACTCCCAAGCAGTGGTGTGCTGGAGCCAACTTATACTAACTTATTTGAGCCATAGTCATTTATCAAATTTTCAGATACTTTCTAGGATAGTTATTAAACACAGTTCTTTTAAAAATTATATTAAATAATGTTGATAAATATTCAAAACTCACCGCTTTCCTATTATTTACCACCTATTAATATTATTTATTATCTGTGCTCTTGAAGTCTTCAACTGTGCTGCTGATTCAGGAAATTGCATAATGCTCCATAGGAATGTCAAGATGCTCCACAGGAAGTACCATGTTGGTCCACAGGAATGTCAAGATGCTTCACAGGAATATCATGTTGCTCCACAGGAAGCAGCATGATGCTCCACAGTAAGTATCAGGTTACACCACAGGAAGTAGTATGATGCTCCACAGGAAGTGACAGATGCTCCTCAGGATGTATCAGGATGCTCTACAGGAAGTGTCAGGATGCTCCCCAGGAAGTATGCATTATTAGTGGATGAAGACAAGTTGACTATTGAGGGGGACTTGCAGAAATAATATGTTGGTTTTTCTTTGTTGTAGTTTCTTTTTCTTAAATAGACTCTTTTTGTTTTATATTTACTTAAAATTTAGAAGTACAAAGAGTTCCAGCACCCTGTTTCCCCTATCATTATCATTTCATATTAGTAAGGTACATTCATTACAATGAATAAATCAATACTTTAACTAAACTCCATAGTTTACTTATACCCGTTTCTAATGTCCTTTTTCTTTTCCAGGACCCCGTCCAGGGGACCACATTGCATTCGGTAGTCATGTCTCCTTAAGCCTCTTTTTCTTATGCCACTCTTCAGACTTTATTCTTCATGACCTTGATTGACAGTGTGGAGGAGTACTGGCCAGTCATTTTGTAGGATGTCTCCATATTGGAATTTCTAATGTTTTGGTTAAGTGATGGCTGGGGTTATGTGTTGTTGGGAGATTTCCAGATTTACAGTATCAGTTTCAACATACATATCAAGGGTATATTCTATCAACATGATTTAAAATATGATAATGGCCTTGATCACCTCACTGAGGTCATATATACAAGGTTTATCCATAGTAAAGTGACCCCTCTTTCTCACTTTGAATATTGTTAACCTTTGGAAGGAAGTTGCCATGCACAGTACACACCTAAGAAGTGGGATTATGTTTCTTTGAGCATATATTTTCTACATTAATTATTAGAAATTCTTCTGGGTGGCAGAATTGTCTCCTCTCCACATTTTTAAAAATAATTTATTTATATCAGTATTGGTTCATTGATAGTTTCTATGTTATCCTTTGAGTTATATTCCAATATTACTTTCTTTATATGGTTGATCAAATTGTAAACAGCTCTGGCCATTGGAGTCCTTTCCTTTGGCTCATGTATGCTTTTGACATACTCTCATCAGTGTGTGTGTGTGTGTGTGTGTGTGTGTGTGTGTGTGTGAAGCACTTTTAACTTTGTGGCACATCCCTCTTACTCCAGTACTAAAATAAACCATTTCTCCAAGGAGGCCAGTTCCTTTTATTAAGGAATGAGCTTAGAAAGCAATACATCCATGTTATAAGTGCTTGATGCTTTGGAACAATTATTTTTTTAAAAAATATCTCTCAACTGGCAGGAAAAATATATGTGTTAATACTAACCTGTGTATATAAAGATATTATAAGCATGTCTCTAAGTAATCACTTGTATCTATATTAAGACAAACATGAGTTTATATTAATGTTTATAATTCTGTCCCGTTATCACAAGGATCATTTTAGCCTCAATCACTTGATGAAATGAGTTTTTTATAGGTCAGATCAAATATAAGTATTGATTCTTTTCTCTAAATGAAATTTAAAATACTTAGCCATGTTGAAAATAGATGCGTTGCTGGAAATGTCATAGAAACATGTTAAAGTAAGAGACAGAGAGCCTCGGGATCACAAATAACAAATCTTCCTTTACAAATGAAAAAAAAAATGGCTAAAAAATACTCAGCAGTTCACATTAAGTGGTAATAACCTCAAAAAAGCGAGGCAGACATTTTAGGACAGAACATGATAAAATACTTACATTAGAATCTCATATTCAAATAAAGCTGAATACCAAAAAATAAAAAATAAAAAAACACACACAAAAAAACAAAAAAACTGGCTGAGTATCTCAGAGTGTCATCCTGATATGCCAATGTTGCAGGTTTGATTCTCAGTAAAAGCACATATAAAAATCAACCAGTGGATGCATAAATAAGTGGAACAACAATTGATGTTGCTCTCTCTCAAAATCAGTAAATAATAAAATAAAGTAATTAAAGGAAGAAAAATGAATTCCAAAATCTAGATTTAAGGGAATCCAGCCTTAAAAACAAACCACATCCACCCTGAACTAAATCAACTATCTTTTTGATTGCATCAGTTAGTAAATAGGTATCAAATCACACAGCAAATCTGTAAATAATGTATATTAACATATAAATTTATGTGTGTGCACATGTATATGCACATGTATGTCTCATTTCACAGTACGTGCCTTATTTCAATAATTATTTTTAAATTTATCTTTATTGTTGGAAGCATTATATGTGTCCCCTTTTCCCCTGGTGACCACTTCTAGCCTGTTTCTGCCCCCATCCCCAGGCCTTTACCACTTTTTGCTTGTGCTCATAGGTTATGCATCTATGCACACAAATTCTTTGGTGTATCTCTCCCTACCATTCCCCCTGCCTTTCCTCTGAGACTTGTCAGTCTGTTCCATGTTCCTATGCCTCTGGATATATTATGTTCATCAGTTCTTCATATGAGTAAGATCATGCTAAACAAAATAAGCCAGTCAATAATTCTTAATAATACTTTTATGATTTTTATAAATATAATAAAGTTACTAATTATTAAGCAACCTGAGTTATAGTAATATAGGAAAACATAGCTTTTACTATTACAATATTTTGCTGATCAGAATAAAAAAAGGTCAAGCAGGACCCTGGAGATGCCTGGATTAGAGGATTACGTCTGCCCACATATGCTACAGGCTTAATCAGCAGGATTTACTATCGGGAATTAAAATATTTAAACATGAAATTAAGACTTTAATTGCATTAACACTTTAGTTCCTCTTGGCCTTGGAGATTATCCTAAAATGTAAAATCTCAGCAGCATCTGCACAAGAAGCATCCTCCTGCCTGGCTCTGGGTGTTAGGGGATCCTGGAGTTGGCTGGGAAAACAAGAGCAAGCAAGGAGGAAAGAGCAGCCAGCCTTGTTTATTGTTATCTGCATATTCACTGAAATAAGAGAATGTGCATATTAAAAAGCACTAAGTAGTCCAATGAAAGTGACAGTAAGCAGCTTTTATTGGTAAAGGCAAGAGAACAATTAAATTTTTATTAAATAATGCATGTAATTTAATATAAAAACAGTTGCCCTGATTATTAAATAAAATATTTAATGAAGCATTTTAAGTGAATTTTGTCATAAGTATTTGGGTTTTATTTATGAAAATCAAGCAAGCTAATATGGAAAACTATGCATTACTGACATAAGATGTAATTTCCCATGTTGTCATATAAAATTGTGTAGAGGTAGGATTATATTTCTAGAGTATTGAATCATTGCCTCTCTTAAATTCTCAAACCGTCCTTAGGCAAGTGCACGCATGCACAAGCACACACACATGCACTATTCCATCATTTAGGAGAAAGACATAATATTGCCTGGGATCAGCCTAGAGGCCACAGTGTAGAAAAATATGTGAAACAGCCTGCAGAACCAACAATTGGCAAATTCAGTATATTGCCATGTTTTATGCAAGATAGATAGCTCTAGAGTGGGACTCCATTCTAAATGCTTGCAGGTTTTTTATACAAAGGTGCAGAGGCCACCTATGCTCAGTGCTTCCACCTCCATGCTCCCTGCTCTTGCACAGCCTCTGGATACTTCCTGTGGAGCACCATACAATTTTCTCAGCGAGGGTGCCTCAGAGATTTGACATTATTACACATTTCCCATTAAGGTGAGGGTAAGCGAAATGGCTGAAGACACTCAAAAGATACCACCTCCCATGGGGATATAATACACAACAAGGTGACTATGGTTACTACACTGTAGCGTATATGGGAAAGTTGCTAAAGAGTAGATCTTAAAGTATTCATCACAAGAAAAAACCTGTAGTTGTTGGCTAGATTATTGTGGTGATCATTTGACAATATATACAAAATCAAATCATTCTGTTGTATACCTGAAATTAATATATGTCACTTATATTTCAATAAAAATTAAAATTAAAATTAAATAGCTCTCTTTAGACTTTAGTATACAGAATATAATAAAAAGAGAGGAAGGCATACATTTTAAATTTTAGTGACCACGATGTTGGCATAAGAGGAAACTAATCATTGTAATAGTTTCATATCTAGAATTGTTGATTTCTGTGGTCTCTCTCATTAATCTTCTCTCTGGTGAATCAGAACTAGGGAGATGTTGCTTAAGACGAGAACCACAATCAGTACCGAACATAAAGCTGGGCTGCGACCCACATAAATGAGATTTTGGATTAATTTTCACTGTGATTAATTTTAATTGTCCCACTCTGTGCATTATAACACAAGCTACATGAGTTATTTGTCAAATAAGAAAAACATCCTCACATTGTTATCAATTCCCTATTCATGTATATGTAGTCATTCCATTTTATCCTTCATGAAGAAGAATCTCAAAGTTTCCAAAGTCTACTAAGCATTGATTCTATATCAAGGCACCATGTTTCTCTTCCACCTAATATTCTACTGTGGGTAGGATGGAAACATCCGTGCACACCATGCCAGCTGTCACATATCATGAGGGAGCATGTGGGATGTTGCAGTTGTAGTCCATAGTAGTTAATGGAAAGAAAGGGGTCCTGGCTGAGTACTCATTTGGTTAGAGTGTCATCCCCATATGCCAAGGTTGTGGATTAGATCCCCAGTCAGGGGCCAGACTATAATCATCCAACGAATGCATAAATAAGAGGGACAATAAACTGAAGTTTCTCTCTCTAAGATCATGAAGAATTAGGGACCTTTTAGCAGTCTGGAAGATAAATATATGACCGCCTACATACATTGCTAAGAAATAAGTGTATAATGCATGTGGTGTCAATAATGACAGGGGGGACTCGAGTTTTGCAAAACCCGGCTATGGACACTCTCTCCCTGTACAGAGCCCGATTCAGTTTAGTGCCTCCTAGTGACTCCTCTGGTACTCATGGCATATTGATAGGAGGTCCATTAACATGAGGATCCAACCTTCCCTTCAGATTTTAAAGGGTGGGTTGTCTGAGAGGGAGTGACAATTTGGGGAAAATCACCATAATCTAGGACAATGATATCATTTATTTTAAAATTCTCAAAACTAAAATCACACAGCATGTAAAAAATATTTTAGAGAATATTGAATCCAGTAGAATAGACTACTATTTACTGCTAATGAAAAAGAACAAAAGAAGTTACATGATTGCCAGTTCCAGAGCACAGAGGTGGGTGCTGAGGTCTATACCCTTCTCATTCCAGGGACAAAACAAGTCAGCCCGGCGAAAGTGCAAACGTACATTTTTAGTCAGCTATTGTCTGATTGACCAGTTTGTCCTTCAGAAAAATTTTTCTGCGAGAGGCCAGATAATAACTACAATATGTTAGATTTTGTGGCCCATACAATCCAGGTTGCAACATGAGAGCAACAATAGAAAACAGATCATGAGCATGACCAGGATCAATATGCCCCACAGGGTGCTATAGTTTAGCACCACTGGTATAGTTTTCTTATTTATTTAACAAACTATTTGAGTGAGGCAAGATAATGATTTGGATCAAATGTTTTGGGAGGTTTATGCTGCCTGAGAGCATCAGAGGAAGGTCAAAGTTATTCTATCTTCTCAAGTTAATTACTTTACCAAAATCAGAATTCCTACTTGCCTCAGATATTGTTGAAACTTTTTTCTTATTCTATTGGCATGTGAGCAACTAACCACAACATCTGTAATGGGATCACTTACTGAGGCTACCTTTTCCAGGGCCACTCAGGGACCCAGCTAGGCTACGCAGGCAGGAAACAGTGGAGAAGCTGGCGATCACTCCATAGGCCCCACCTCCAGAAAGTGAATGTGGACTGCTCCAGAAACCTTGTAAACTATAGGCACCTGAATATTCGGGCCTATGAAAGCGAGGGATGGTCGAATTAAATTAGTTTTGATACCTGCTGGTATAACAATCTGGGCCCATTATCTCAGGTCATTAGAGCTTGGTGTTAATGAGGCCAAGGCCAAGGTTTCATTCCCCATGTGAGACAGCAAGCTTCATCCAAAGACAGTCATTCTTTTCCCCGAACCAACGCTGTGCAGCTTATTCTGCTGTATGTCCCATAAATAAGTGTACTGTCCACAAGGAGAAAAAGGGAATGAATATCCAGCACTCAGCTGTCCTCAGGACCAGTGGGAGGCTATTCAAACGCAGGTTCCTGAAGGAAGCTGGATCATGAAGATCACTGCGTTATATTAGGGCTCTTCCTCTATGTACTTGGTAAGAGGTAGATACAGAGCGTACAATTCTCTATTTTGACCTGATGACTTATTCTACTTCAGTTCCAATTGCATTTACTTATGCATTTGTCTGTTGGTAACCATATGAAAATCTCAAATTATTAAGGCAATGAGACCTCAACAGCTGAAAGTGGGTGTACCACAAGAGGGAGGCAGGTGCATTTTGTTGTTATTGATAAAGAGTGGGCCTGTTGCAACAAGATGGCCTTCAAATACTTTCAGATATTTGGCTGAATAATTCAGGAATTCACAAATCCTATTTGCCAATCAACTTTTCTCAAAAAAAAAAAAAAAAGGAATTATCGGGTGAGATATAAGGAAAAGGTCTATTGGCACAGACACCAACAAATTATGTCATTATTAAGGAGATCTAGGCAACCAAGCAAAGCAAAATAAATGCAGAAAACTCCAATCTTGTGTTAGAAACTAACACCTCCCCCACATTGCCATTGAAAGAGGCCATTTCAAGGCAAACTTAAGCTTATCACACTCCTGACTGCTGAGTCCACGGTGTGTCACACAGGACAGTGTGGGAGTGATCTGTCACATTCAGAGAAAGTGCCAGATCAGCGACCTTTCCAGCGATAGGGTTGGAGAGACAAGAAAGACAATAACTCAAACCATCAGGAAGCATCGAGTAAAGCGGGCTCAGTCATAACCTAGACTTGGCTAAGCACATTGGATGACCTCCTCTTGCAATGTGGGGAGCACAGGCTTGCTGCATTTTCTTTCAGTTGACACTTTGGCCCTATATTATTCTCTGGCTGTCACCATGAGCAGGTTACCTAACCATGGGAACTGTGGGAGCCTCAGGTGTCAGAATGATGGACATACCAGGTAGATAGGTACTGTGGAGATAAGGGCATATTGGTTCTCTTCTTCTCATAATAGCAAACATAAAGGTTTTGGTTGTTAGAAATTAAAAGTAGAAGGAAGAGTGTTAGAAGAGGCCCCAGGAGAAACAGGTTATGTTTCATCTAGCCCTGTGGTCAGCAAACTTTGGCTTGGGAGCCACATGAGGCTCTTTGACCCCTTGAGTGTGGATCTTTCACAAAATACCACAGCCTGAGCAAGTCTATTTTGAAGAAGTGGCATTAGAAGAAGTTTAAGTTAAAAAATTTGACTCTCAAAAGAAATCTCAATTGTTGTACTGTTGATATTTGGCTCTGTTGACTAAGGAGTTTGCCGACCACTGATACACCATGATAGAACTTTCCAGTGGAAAGGCTATGGAGAGTGCAAGTGTATGCAAGGACCTAGTGCAAGGGTGTCTGAGAGCCTTGGGAATGGCAAGAAACTTAAATCCTAAAATGCTGAGGTGTAATTAAGATTGACATGAATGCTAAACTCAAGAGACAATGCAGATGATCTCTCTCCATTGTGGGCTCTAAGCAGAAAGCCTTCCCTCCATGGTCCATACAGTTCTTATTTCTAATATACAGCTAAGGGATGATTAATAGCAAATGTGAAATTCGGAACATGAAAATATTTGTAACATATCCTAAATTGAGTAAGATTATGAATGCATATGAACCTGGTTTACAATAAAATCACAGCAGAAAATACACTGAGTGGCCAGATTATTATGATCTCTGAATGCATAATAATCTGGCCACTCAGTGTATATCCTATATAATAAAAGGCTAATATGCAAATTGTCCCCTCAACCAGGAGTTTGACCAGCAGGCAGGCCATCCAACTACCCATGTCAGGCTGGCCAGACCCCACTCATGCACAAATTCATGCACTGGGCCTCTAGTACATATACCGAGTGGCCAGATTATTATGTGTTCAGAGATCATAATAATATGGCCACTCAGTGTAGACTTCTGTAATGCAGGGGTAGATAAGACCATGAAAAAATGCTTCATTTTCTTTATATGTGTCTATTTTAGTTAAGCTAAAAATATGATCTGGTGGTAGGAACTGGGAGTGATTTCCAATGTAATGCAAAATATGAAAAATGACTTCCGGTGGCTTTAGCGCAGTCATGCCCAACACTGACCTGATATTGGAGCTCCATTTTCTCTGCATTGCTGAGATCTGCGGCTCCATCCTGGAAAAGGATGTTGCTAGGCAATAGTTGATCAATACAGGGCACAGAGCCTGGGGCTCCGGGGAAAGGCAGGAAGGCAGGCGCAGGCAGGGAAAGTTGGGGCTGGAGGTGGGAGCCCCTTCCTGGAAGCACCTCCAGGGGAACTGGAACCTCAGCTCCAGGGAGAACCCTGATTTCTCATGATTTCCTTGGACTCTCAGGCACAGGTGAAGCCTCTGAGATGACACCTGAAGACATGTTTGGGGCTAGAAAGTCTCTTTCTATACATTTTTAATGATTGATTTTTTTTAGTTAGAATGCTACTGTTGTATGTTCTCTCCTTTTTGTATATAAAGTCTAGATGCTGTGAAATGAAATGAGCACAGGGTGCTGATCTGATTCTCACTTTTTCCAGCTGCTAAAATGGCAGGGGTGGCAAAGTATTTGTAAGCATTGCTATGTAGGTGTCCCTGTGGTCCTGGTCCCACCGGCTTGTTATCAGGGAACCTGATAACAAGCTGGTGGAAACCTTCCCCTTCCTCCCAGGGCGCTGGCCCTGCTGTCTGGCTCTGGGAGATTTCAGCAGTGGCTGGTCTCTGAGGCACAGGCATTTGCACTCCAAAGCTGCATAATGCATTTCCTCCCAGCACAGGAGGGGTGGGGGGCAGCTGATGGATGCTAACAGGCTTATGTATGCTCTTAACGCCTTTGAGAAGGAAAACTTCCCTTGCAAGGCTCAAATTATCCCTGGAAATTAATCCCAATCCTAGATTTTCCTTTCTGTGCCTGCAGACTCCCTGGGCACATCTTTTGCAATGCAACCTTGGCTGGCGTGGGGCTGCGGGAGGAATCCGAAGATGCTGCAATGCTGTTTACTTTCCCTGCAAAACACTTTTATGTCTCTAAGTAGCTAAAAAGAATCTCTCGTCCCGCTCTGCTCACAGTGGCTGCATTATGCTTCCATTTGTCACTTATATTTGGTACACAATTTCCTTTTGCCCATAAAGCCTGTCCCTCCGCAGAGCTGGCAATAGGTGCAGCGATGCTCCCAGAACTCAGTGCAGAGTGCCAGGTCACAGGGATGGGAAGGGAGTCATTGCCACTCGTCCTGTTAGCTGCTCTCCCTACAGCACAGGCCGGTTAAGGCCAAGTCCATCTTAGTATATATATTTAATCAGTAATACAGGGTGTTCGATTTTGCCCAGATACTTATGAAACAAATGTTTCCTTCTGACCTCGACACCAGTCCCTCCTTAGAACAAACCCACACTGTGATGTAGGGTTGAATGGTCCCCAAGCCGGAAATGGAGGTGTCCTCCCATCAGCACATCCTCAAGTTTTCCTGATTCCTCTTAAATTCCCCGGTGGTAAGCCTCTTCTTTCCAGGGCTCTCCGTGTGCTGTTATCTCACCTGGCTGCACCCACATTCCACGCAGGGGAGGGGCACCCCCATTTCCACCTCTTCCTGAAACCGGCACCAAGCAGGCCATGGTTCTGCTTAGAAACATCTGTCACTTGCTCATCATGGCTGTGCTTGGCTGGCCCTGACTTGCATCCTGTGTGAAAAAACTGGCAGTAGCACTTTTCTGAGCTCTGAGAGTCACGCTGGCAAAGCTGAAGGGGTCATGGAAAGCCCTGAATCTGCAGCCAGTGGCCAGAAGTGTAGGCGGCCTGTGGCCCTTGAAGTTTGACTGGTGATCCAAGTGAAGGCAGTTTTGCGGGCACTGCGCCCTTGACCCTGTGGAGTGTGTGCTAACTCCGGGTGGTTAGCATGAGAATGCTGCATTTCAGAGTTGTGCTCACTAAGCAGGTAGCTGATCTCAGATCCACCTCGTCCCTGGGACCCACTCTTTGCACGTGATATGTCCGTGCTTCACTAAGACTCTCCCTGCTGTTCAAAAGGAGGTCCAAGGGTTAAGTTAACCCTTCTCTAAGTCAAGTCCTTTATGTCAATTTTTTTTTATAAGCACTGGCAGTTCTTAGGTTGTTTTTGTAGCTTTGGGCTTGATTTGGTTTATAATAGCTTTAGTTTCGGTCTTTGTATTAATGTGGGTACCTAGTGATGTATCATCCTGACCCTCAATGTTTGGTTGTTTCACCACCACCCATCCACCCCAACCTTTACTCCTTTTCCCTCCATGAATGTCAATTTCCATATATGTCATTTATGCCCTGTCAATCCAACTTCCGTATGTCCTTAAAATATGCATTGGGCAGCACTTGCATGTTTTTAATTTAGGTAAATGGAATCTCTTGAAATGTACTGTTTTCTTTGAAAGTAACATTTAAGATACATCAGTGGTCCTAAATGTAATTCCAGTTTATATATTTATATGATATTATATATACATTATATTTTATATATGTAATCATGTTATATATATATATATATATATATATATATATCAATATATATATCTTACTGAGATACATAGGTAATCTAAGAGCACAGCATTAGGAAATAAATAAATACAGTGTAATATGTATGATATATGTGTGTATACATGTGCATACATACACAGATTATGCAGAGTCAAGCTCACCAGCCTTAGCCTGTTAAAACAATGGAACATGGAGATGATATGCAACTGGCTTCAAGATGCCCTGGACTTCGATCTGTGTGCTTGTGTGTGTTATGTCTAGTATACAAATGTTGCAGGTCTTCCCGTGGGTTTCTGCTTCTTTAAGATTTTGGGAACTGTA
The DNA here is from genome assembly GCF_014108245.1 of Pipistrellus kuhlii. NCBI lineage: Eukaryota > Metazoa > Chordata > Mammalia > Chiroptera > Vespertilionidae > Pipistrellus > Pipistrellus kuhlii. The sequence continues at coordinate 44,778,474 of NW_023425449.1, read as the reverse complement.
CTTCCTTTACTCAATGCAGTCACGGAAGGTGTTGGTTCAGTGAAGCTATGCACTAACAAGATAGTCCTTCTATCTCTGTTTGTACACAAACTCAAGATGTGACTGTGAGGCACTCAGAGCACTGGCCCAGACACTTTGTCTCCAGGTGGAAGTTTGAATTGGTGTACTATGGGCTATCTTGTCCACAAACTCATAATTTATTTCGGCATTACTGCAGTCAATGTCCTCCCTAATCGGAAGGATGCTGTTATTTACAAATAATGGCTCTCAGAATGCCAAGCAGGTTGATGGTGCCTTTAACTCAGTGTATTTGCAGTTCTCATGGTCCTGAGCTCATCAAGTACAACATTTATATTAAGGCTGAAGGATTTCGCATTTTCCTCTTTCACATCTGGTGAGAGGGAGAGAGAGAGGGAATCAGATGCAAAAGTGCTGTTTTTTTTTTTGACTGGAGTATGAAGAAGCCAGCCCTGGGAGTGCCCTGTGCTTGCTGACTTGGTCTGGGACATAGGCCAACCTGGAAACCACTGTGCAGGGAACTTGGGCCTATTAGTCAGAGCCCCAGATAGTGGGGGGGGGGGGTGGTGGTGGTGGTGGTGGTGGTGTGTGAGCTCCACACAAGCTGCAGTGTGCCCACAGGGGAGGGAGCGGGGACATCAGTGCCATAGTGTGGACTGTTAGGAGGGGACATGCTGGGCAGCAGGCAACAGATGGTTTCACCTCCTAACTGTCCCCCTTCTTCAATCTTCTTCTCCAGCTCAGCTGATTCCCAATAAGGCCCTTTGTCTGAAGGTTTACAAAATTACCCAGTGGTGATGGAGGAAAATGGCAGTGACCCCTTATACGAAGGACCTGCTCTGTCTCAGGGTTTATATCTGACAACAGCTCTGGACAATGGCTGCTTGTTTTCACCGAACCTAGTTATGAACTCTACCCGCTGAGGCTGTGCTCACACTGCACCTCAGTGTTCTCTCTCTCTCCCAGCCTGTGATTTCCATCAGGATTGCCATGTCTTCTCCACTATCACCACTCTGTGAAGTCTTTCCTATTTCCCATCACAGTCCTCCGTCCTTGTGTTTTCATATTTTTTTCTTCTATGGAGTTCTCTAATGGCTCCCATAAATCCTTTCCTAATATCACTTCGCTTGCAATAATTTTCCAATGCATTTTAGTCACTTTTAAGCATTACTATCTGCTTGGCATATACAATAAACTTAGAAAAAATATGAATTAACAAATAGAAATGGATTTTCTAGGTATGTAACAATCCCTAACATTAATTCATTCTCTATAGACCTACAGAGAGGACAGCAGTGCTAAGTAATGTGAATGAAAGGCATTTAATTGCCATTCTTGTGAAGTTACAAAGATCCATTATGGACCAAAGTGGCTAAAACGCTCAGGCTAATCCAAGCTAAATGATGTATGATCATTATAAATTATTCCAGTCTATTATTTCAGGAGAAAGGTAGTACTGCAATGACTACATTTTCCAAGTTTGTTAACATATATCAAATGTTCACAGAAGAGCCTGGCAATTTTTTTATATGTAATAAATATAAGCCATTGCATTTATATTTATATTATTGGATAAACTAGTAGCTAGGACACCTAGAACACCCAGAGTATATGTAACCTATCTTTGTACAAAACAATGTAATGCTATATAATAAGTGTCCACATATTATTAACTCTAAAAAAAAAAATACAAGGCATCTTTTTAAATAATAAATGAGAAAACACCCTTCTAAAAATTTGATAGCTATAAAATTGTATACTAGTAGATGCATAGGAAAGATTTTTAGAGATAACTATTACTAAATGATAATTAAAATAAAAACAAATCAGTGACTTATTTAATGCTGAACAAAAGTGTTTAAATGTATAGATTTATTTCAACCATTCTAAGGTAGCTTTTTTATTACTTCTGAAAAATATAAAGAAAAGGAAAATGAAAATATTATTAAAGGCTAGGTTATAAATGTTATAGGAAAAAATGTGTTGTTTCAATGATGTGGTTAGCCGCACACGCCCTTACAAGAACTATTAGAAGGAAGGACAAAATAAAGACAGGGCGTGCCTTTACACAAATGAACTTGAGCCAGGATGGGAAGGCAACATACACATGACAGCATACACTGGACAGCAGAAACCCTTCTCACTCAGCATCCAAAGACAGACAAGAAGGTCCTTTGTCTGTCTTGAAGATATTATTCATCCAAGGAGAAGGGCGAGCACAGGGAAGGTCTACAGAGAAATGAGGAGTTTTTATAGCCATTAGTTTTTGTACTGGAAGTCCAATTTCAGAATAAAGCAATATAGTGCGTGGCTGTATTTTACATTTTTATGAGAGAAAAATATGTGCAATTCATTCATTTTTTCCCTTATCCCCCAAACGAGGCAAAGAGATTAAGAACTCACAGAAGACATATAGTTCTATAATTTTTTATTTGCAAACTTACATTAAGCTGATAACACCTCCCTCTGGACTATGTTTTATAATCTTGATAAATGATTTGAATGGCCCCGCAGTGATGCTGTGAGTTTCACTATAAAACAGGTTAATATGCCTGCACCGGTATACTCCTACATCCTCTAATAGCATAGGTAAGACCAATCTACTTTTATTGAACTTATTTAATTTTGAAGGCCTGAGTTAATACCTCCTTGCCTTAGGAGGATAATGTGATGTTTTTGCTTAGGAAACTGAGATAATAAATTTAGCCATTAGACTCCGCTTTTGCAAAAGCGTGCATTATGTTTCAGTTGCTATGTTGCTTTTCAAAGTTCTCTATAAAACAAATACATAATACATATACTATTTTGTCCACTCCACCTTCTTACTTTTATACTTGAATTTATTATATATAGGGAAGAGGGTAATAACTCACCAAGTATATCGTGATTGCTTATTGCTTCAGTCCTTCATGCCAGCCCTATGTTGTCCTTCGGAATTTGTCATCAACAGTGAGGTGTTGGTTCTGCCCTCATAGTCTCTGAGAGCAGGTGGCAGCCATCTGGGGAGTGGGCCATGGCAATGTGCTATGGCGAGGTCCATGTGCCGGTAAAAACTGGCTCTTTGAAGACTTGGGAAGTTCTGCAGCAGCTCTTACTCGTACATGTTGGGTAGCTGGAGACAGGTCTGGGACAATAAAGCAGAATGGCCCGGCTGGCGTAACTCAGTGGATGAGCACTGACCTATGAACCAGGAGGTTGTCAGTTCAATTCCCAGTCAGGGCACATGCCTGGGTTGAGGGCTTGATCTCCAGTGGGGGATGGATAGCTGATCCGTAATTCTCTCTTATCATTGATGTCTCTATCTCTCTCCCTCTCCCTTCCTCTCTCTGAAATGAATAAAAACATATTAAAAAATAAAATAAAATAAAATAAAATAAAATAAAATAAAATAAAATAAAGCAGAGTGGTGCTCAACAGAGGACGGGTTTGCCAATATCCACAGATAATTCTTATTGCCACGATCCAGGAGCTGCTACCAGCATCGAATGGAAAAGACCAGCGATTTTGCCAAGTATCTCACACTGTTTGGGAGCACCCCAACTCCCCCAGGGCTCAAGGATGCTTTGCTTCTAAAGGTCAATAGTGTCTGGACTAAGAAACCTCTCCTTAAGGCAAGGAAACAAAAGCCCCGGGCTGAGCCAGTGCTGAGCTCTCTCAGATAGCTTTGGATTTGAGTTGCTCAGTTTAGGACTGCCAAAACAGGAGCATATTCGTTGACATTAAGAGAAGGATATATATCACATGATCTCACTCATTTGTGGAATATAATGAACAGCATAAACTGATGAACAAAAACAGATCCAGAGACAGAAAAGCATCGATCAGATTATCAAACCTCAGAGGAAAAGTAGGGAAGGGTGCAGGGAAGGGGGAGAGAGCAAACCAAAGGACTTGTATGCATGCATATAAGCCTAACCAATGGACACAGACACCAGGGGGGTGAGGGGTGAGGGGTCAATGGGGCGATGAGGACATATATTAATATGTAATACCATAATCAATAAAGAAAAAAATGGGAAGAAAAAGAAAATGGACAATTACTATCTACATGTGGAGAGGACTTATTTTAATAGATAACTTTGCACCATAACGTTTTTATGTCTAAGATGTAAATAAAAGCAAAGGCCGTGGTGTTTTGCTCTGTTTAGTTTGCTGTCCTTACAGACTCCAGCTGGTGCTTCCACAGAGCTTTGGAGTTGTCCTACGTGCTCTCTCCCTCCTCTCCGACCTGAAAGGCCTGTGTTGGAAGTTTCCCTTCCCCATGATGCTCTGACCTGACTCTGCCGAAACCTGAGTGTCTCCTGGTGTCATTCGCGGGGTTGCACAGAAATGATCACTGGACAAGCAGCCCTCCGCGGGGCTTCCTGTCCGGACTCGTTAGCATCTCTCTGTCCAAGCCAGCATGCTCAAGCTGCTCTGTTCCCCCCTCGGAGCCCAGAAGGACCCTTTCCCTCCGGCTCCGCTTTCAGCGGCCGGCGTGGTGTTGCTGTTTCTCTGGGCGCTGAGGGGCTGCGAGGCGCTGAGAGATCTTTGAGTGATAAATGCTGTACATTTCAGAGCGGCTGTTGGTTCTGTTGCCTGCTTCCTGCAGGGGCCCCAGCATGATGGAGTGCCTGGCTCGGAGCTGCCAGTTATGCCCGTCAATCACCCGTCATGCTATAGCTCTATCTTCTCCCAATACCACCGGGTGGTGGCAGGTTCAATAGTTATGCTTCACAGAATCCTTTTGAGGCCCATTGTAATTGTCATTCAGACTTTCAGTTACAAAACGGCATAAGTCTGTAGGAGCATTGATACCACGAGGCCGTAGTTTACAGAATTGGAGCCATATGTCTGACCTTGAGATTTCACCTTTTCTCCCATCCATTTATTTTTAGGTCTACAAATAATAAAGGGGAAATACCTGTTTTAGAACATAGAAAAATACAAAAATAGCTGAAATTCAAATTACTCCCTCCCAGCCATACTTTTAAAATATGACATACAAAACATTGTATTTGATATTGAGAACACCTAAAAGTCATAAGCAATTCTTTTGCCACAATGATTGACTGTGACCTAGGCATCAGGAATGCTCTTCCTCCAATGCCTTCTCACTCAGAAATGATGGGTTCAGGAATGCTGCTGCTATAGAACAGCCCGCGTTTTTACATCCTTGCAAAGTGGGAAAATCAGCGTAATTAAGGGGCAGCTTAGTGAAGGGAAACAGGGAGCTACAAATATGTGATTGAAAGGTAAAGGTAACTAATAAGAAGTTTAAACATTTTCCTGAAAGCCTAGTGGTGTCTTTAACCTTTGAGTAAGAAGCAGAAGCGCATCTTTCTCCTGACTTGGGCAGCTTTATGTAACATTTTCTTACCTAGGTATGACACAGAGAAACCACAATCAAAGATTCTTAATGTGAGCATTTGGGATTAGGCAGAGAAAAGTTCTAGGCATAGAAAGAGGAGTTAACAATTTCAGCATTAAACATATTCCTGTTTTTCAAAGTCTTTGGGTCATTGAGCTAGCTATCAACCTACCTGACTTAACTGCTCACCCCATCATTGATAATTTACCCACCAGCCTAACCTCTTTACTCCATCAGCTCCTTCCTATTAGGGCTTCCACCCTTGTTCTGTGGCCACTGCCTTCAGAGACACACATGGGATCTTGCCTCCTGGGAGAGGTCCCTTCCGACACCTTCACTCGGATACACCCCTTTGGGGAGGTCTATTTAATTACACCAGAAAATTAAAAGAAGCAAAGGTGTGTCTGTAAAAATAAAAATCACTGAGGCAAACTTGGATGGTCCTAAAATAGCTTTATGTCCAGATTGACATAATATAGTCCTGTGCTTTTAATAACTCATAATATTATTCTTTTAATCATTATTAAATCTATTGTTGCATTGTGATTAGAGTATTGTGGCTAATTCTATGGAAGTCTTCAGTTATCAACCTCCTACTGATTTCCCATATTAGCCTGTGATGGGGATTATAGTTCCTCCCGCCCAGCGTTGGGGCTTCCAGTCTTTGACCAGAACCACGTATTCGAAGGGCAGCTTGGGACCCTGGCATCAAGTCAATGATATGGGGACACTCTAGTGGAACCCCTGGTGCGGCACAGATTTGGTCCGGCTCCTCACTGAAGCTGTCTGCATTGTATTGTATTTTGGCAATTCCCTGTCCTAGTAGTTTCCCCAGCATCTTTCCCTCAGACAGCACCCTGCCTCCACCCCGCATCCTCACAAAGAGCCAACTGTCCAGTCTGTCCCAGTGGCAGGTGGTGGTCACCCAGCACTCTTTGCCACTGTTTGCATTTCCTTCCGACTGAGGCTGGCAGAGACGTCTCCTTGCATTTTTGATAAATGTACCTTTTTCATTGACTTAACTTCCTAGAGGTGACCTATCCTTGCTATTTCTTTGAAAGTTTACTAAGACATTTTGTATTTACAACATCCACAGAGTCCAAAATATAAAAAAGAGAATAAGGTGTTCAGCAGAGAGCAACACCCATTCCGGATTCTGAGAGGAATGATTCTCATGGATCCCAATGAAAAGATACCACATAGTGAGATGGAAAACAAGTGCAAGAGCAGGGAAACATTGCCCTGATCTGTGGTTGGAGCTTAGGCCCTTGCATGGAAGGGTTGTGGGCTCTACCCTCAATTGGGGGCAGGAGAGCGGGCTGCTACAGGAGGCAGCTGATGGATATTTCTCACATCCATGTCTCTCTCCCCCACCCCAAAATCAATAAAAACATTTTTTTGAGTGTTTGAATGAGGAGAAATTGCTATGAATCGCAAATATTCTAATATTAATTACTTTCACACAAGATCCTTCTATAAACAGCATTCTTCTGTGTTCCCGGGAGTGTTTTCTATATAAATTACATGTTGTCAGACTGACACAATTTGTCATGCCCTAAAAGCCTTTGACAGGTCCTGCACTGAAATAAATAATAATCGGAAGATACTGCTAAAAATACCCCACCTCAACTGTAACTGTGTAACTGATCGCTCCCTCTGGAAGGCGCATGCTCTGCTTTCCACAGGCGGGGACTTCAGGTGGATCTGAGAATGATGCTACATTTGCTTGTATTTTTAGCAGAAACAGTTTGTTTTTTGTGAACTGAGAATAATCTGAGGTTTAGCCATGTTTAGTTTTTATATTTATGTTCCCCTCAGAATAATGATAGGAAGTCAATATTTAGAATTACTATTAGAAAAATAAAAACATTTTTTAAATATACAAGATTTTAAATTTCCTTTTTTATTATTTTAAAACCTTTTTTAATTGTCTAAAGTTTTACATATATTTTCTATTTCCCTGATTGACCCCCTACCCCCCACCCCCGCCATTCCCACCTGGGCAAGTCCCCACCGCCCCAGTGTCTTGGCCATTGGTTATGCTAATGTGCATGCATACAAATCCTTTGGTTGCTTGTATGCATGCAACCCCCCTCCCCTGTCACTTGTCTATCCCCCCTCCCCTATCATTTGTCTCTGGATCTATGCTTGTTTATCAAATTATGTTGATCATTATATCCCACATATGAGTGAGATCATTTGATATTTATCTTTCTCCCACTGACTTATTATGCTTAGCCTAATGCTTTCCAGTTCCATTCATGCTGTAAATAGTAAAAGTTTCTTCTTTTCTTATAGCGGCATACTATTCCATTATGTAAATGTACCACAGTGTTTTAATCCACTCATCTGCTGATGGGCACTTAGATTATTTTCAAATCTTAGTTATTGCAAATTGTGCTGCTGTGAACATAAGGCTGCATATATATTTCTGATTGGTGCTTCTGATTTCTTGGTATATATTCCTAGAAGGGAGATTACTGGGTCAAATGGGAGTTCCATTTTTAACTTTTTGAGGGAACTCCATACAGTTCTCCACAGTGGCTGCACCAGTCTGCAATCCCACCAGCAGTGCACAAGGGTTCCTTTTTCTCCACATCCTCACCAGCACTTGTCATTTGTTGATGATAGCCATTCTGACAGGTGTGAGATGGTATCTCATTGCTGTTTTGATTTTTTAAAATTAAAATTGACACACAATATTAATTTGTTTCAGGCACAACATAGTGATTAGACATTTATGTAACTTACAAATTGATCACCCTGATGAGTCCAGTGCCCTCATGACAACATGCATAGTTATTACTGTATTATTGACTATATTCCCTGTGCTATACTTTACATCTCCAATTACATTTAAGAATATTTGTATTGATTTTTAGAGACAGATGAAACGAGAGTAAGAGAGAGAGATCAACGTTAATTTGAGAACAAAACATCAATGGTCTGCCTCCTCCATGTCCCTACTGGGGATTGAGAAGGAAACACAGGCATGTGCCCTGTCTGGAAATCAAACTAGCAACCATTCTGGGCCCAGGGTGATACCCAACCAATGGAGCCACATTAGTCAGGCACATTTTGTTGTTAAGATCCTAACTTATCGTTTGACATTGAGCACCTTCCAAAACTTTGCAAGTCGAACATATAGCAGTGCTTATGTACTGCATGTAGCCATTTCATGTTTCCAAATTTACCCAATTGGCCCCTATCAATGTGAGCCAAAAGGAGTAATACAAACCTGTGATTGGATAGTAAGAAAATAGTCATTTTTTTCTTTCTTCATCTTCCACATTCAGCTGCATATTTCTTCTCTGCAGCTCCTGCCAGCTTTTCTCCTGGTGGCACCTGAAGACTAGATTCTCCATCACCTTTCCTTCTCTACTGAGCTGTCTCTTCTGAGGGCCACTATTCCATAGTACAGTCATCATATCCGGTTTGTTAAAATACCAACATACTCTTGGGGAGAAAATCATGAGAAGCTCGTTATCTTCAGAGTACAGTTTTATAAATATGTATGAAGGTGGTAATTACATTTATCTTTTTTAGTTGTTTTATCCTTAAATACCAAACGATAAGTTCTACTAAGCAGTTTGCTCTGGGTTAGGAACACCTGCCTCCTCACCAATTCATGATAAGAATTTCTATTTTCTGATGTGAGAAATTTTGTATCTCAAATCTCAAAATCAGCTATGAAGTTGATTCTAGAAAAGAAGGAAATGCAAAGAAGAACCTGTTTATGAAATAGTGGCTGGTTTTACCCTTTCCTTCCTATCTGTGATGAAATTCCATGATTTCCTACATTTGTGCTCCACATTCCCGAAGCATTCACTGGGCAGGCTTTTAGTGTAAATACTTCATCTTGTTGTAAAGGTGACCTAAGGTACTGAAAGGGCGATCTGGAGATGTAGCTGTGTTTCTGGATAATCAGTCCTGTGAAAAGGAGACAGATCCCTGCCCCAAAGAGGGTGGAGCTGCCTCTACATTCATGGGAGATCTGACTGCTATAATGTGACTTCAGCCACAGTGGCTACTTCTGCATCGAACAATTGGGTGCAGGCATGAGGCAGGCAAGGCGAAACACAGACTCCACATAGCAAACCACCAAACTCTAAGCAGATCCAAAAGGTGCTGCCATGTCAGCAAGGAGCCCTCATCCAGTTACTAGAAAGCTGTCCCTGTTCTCCACCACTGCCTCCTCGTGACCCCTCCACCCTGCTTCCTCCAGAAAGAGAAACTCGCTTTCCCCTTTCCACCTCCCCTTTCTCAGTCTTTCCCCTCCTTTCTCCCTCTCTCTCCCTCTCCCCTTCCCTTTCTTCTTCCCCCCCTGTCTGCCTCCTGCCTGGACAACTTCCTTCCTTCCTGGGCAGGTTTCTATGGAAGGCACTCACTGTGCCAAGTCCTAGTGTATGGACACCAAGTGACTGAGCCTGGCTCAGAAGGAACTCCACCCCAGTGGAAAAGGTTGACTTCAAACAGACAGAAAACAAAATGAAAACACAAATGGGCACGAATGCAGACTTTACTGGGGCCATAAAACAGTCTATGAGAAGAAAGAAGTGGCTAAGCTAGGCCTATGAGGAAAATAAAACCATGTGTTAGTCTGTAGCCATGGTAGGCAAATGTGGCTCGCGAGCCACAAGCGGCTCTTTGGCCCCTTGAATAAGGCTCTTCCACAAAATATAATACCATGGCCTAGGCAAGTCTATTTTGAATAAGTGGCATTAGAAGAAGTTTAAGTTTAAAAAAATGTGTCTCTCAAAATAAATTTCAATCATTGTACTTTTGATATTTGGCTCTGTTGATTAATGAGTTTGCCGACCACTGGTCTATAGCAAGCATGTAAAACTCAAAAGCTAACACAGGCCAAATAAACAAGATTTAAGTTTATGTGGGCCACAAAAAAAACAAAAACTTAAATTTTCATAAAAATAAAGGTCTATTTTGATAGAGACATGCTGAAAACAAAGGGCTGAAATAAATGAGTAATTGTTAATATAAAATAATAGAACATTTTAATAAATATTACTATTTTTTGAACATTAACTTACTAGACACTGAATAACTACACAAATTAAATGGCGTAACACAAGTAATCCTATTTTTCTTGTTCTCCAAAAAGGAAATAGTCCCTGTTGCTCACATCAAACAACTCAGTCCAAGACTAATGATGTGGTAATCAGCTGCTGGTATTAGTGGAGAGAAGTGGTGCGCCTGCACATAAAGTACGTTAGAGAAATGAATGCAACATGATTATAGTAATGAGTTATTAGTGAACATTGTAGTTCATTATTAATAACTAGTGATCCAGTGCACAAAATTTGTGCACATTAAAATGGAATTAGAGGAAATATTTTAATATTGCTATTTGCCCATTCTGTATAATAGAAGTGTCAGAGATGAAAAAAAATTAGTAAAATGTATATGAAAATTTCCCTACTGTCAGAGTTTGGGGCACATCTCAGGACCTAGAGTCAAGTTCCCACCCACCATCTCACCACCGGCACAAACTCAGGGAGCCAGATAGGCCAGCTCTACCCTCATTGAGTGAGACCCAGACCCAGCTGGCCCCACCCTTGTCAAGCCCTTCCAGGCGGGGGGCACAGCCTCAAATACCCCAGCCCAGTGCCAGATGGAAGGCACAGTCTCAGATCCCCAGTCAAGCCATCCAGGCAAGGAGTGCAGCCTGAGGTCTCCTGCCTGGCACTGGGGCAAGGGGTGTGGTCTGAGGTCTTCAGGCCTATGCCAGGACTGGTGGCATGGCCGTAGGTCCCAGTCAAGCCCCAGTGGGTGAGGGGCATGGCCTGAGGTTCCTCACTCTGACCAGGCACCATGCACCCTCAGATCCCTGGCTAATTTTCATATTCTTCTAGTATATAGATATATTATGTATAACAGAATATTGTAAAAGTTAAGTTATAACATTTTTATTAGAATGTTTCTTACATACTTTTATATTGGCTGGGCCCAAAAAATATTTCTTGAGGGTTGCATGCAGACAGTGTGGGCAATGAGTTTGAATTGCTTGAGCTATAGTGTCTAGTCCACTTTCATTATGACTATGCAAGCTCTGAGTAAGACATAGGAAAATGGATTCTGAACACATATACATGAATACACCCAAATCTTTTGTGTGTAACTGAGTAACATGTTCATGCATACTCCCAACACTTGTGTGTGACTAAAGAACATGTTCCTGCATACACCCAACTCTCTCTGTGTGTGACTGGGGAACATGTTCATGCCTACACCTAACTCTCTTTGTGTGTGATTGAGGAACATGCTCATGACTGCAGCCACCTATCTGTGTGAAACAGGAGAAAAGGTCTGAGGAGAGCATATTTTCTTCCTTTTTGGTCCTCTGTCTTACTAAAATGGGAAAGAGTGATTGAATTGTTACATTCAGATAAATACAAAACAAGAGAGAAGTATCTGAGAATTCCTGGCTGATAACAGGTGCATGTGCTGTATATTGGTTGATAGAAGATAGTGCTAATTAGTCCACTTACCTCTGCTTCTCTGAGCTTGGCCTTTGTAAGTCAGGACATACTTTATCTGATATAATTATGAGCCTTTTTCAGTCTTTAGTAAAAATAAATATCTAGCTTTGTGTGGTTGAACATTGATTCATGTACCAAATGGTCTAAGTTCATTCCCTGATCAGGATTTGGGGCTTGTTTCCCAATAGGAGGCATGCAGCTGATCAATAATTCCTCTCTCTTCCTCTCTGAAATAAATAAAATGTAATTTTTTAAAAAGAGATAAAAAATCTAAATATTTTAGCAAGTGAAATAAGGAACCTGACTTCCTTTTCCATACAGATCAGTCTTGGAAAAACATAAATATTTGGATTTGTTAAGAAACATCATAGGATGTTTGTAACTAATTTATTCAGAATATGTTCAAGTCACAAGTAAAGACAAGCCTAAAAAAATATTTACAGTTTAGAGATATATGTAGGCTTTCAAAGACAAAAAAAAAAAAAATAACTAAGTAATCCAACTAGTTTAACTCCATCCACATGCTGTAGGTACTGCACTAGTATCCTATACAATAAAAGGGTAATATGCAAATTGACCCTAATGGTGAAACAACCAGGAATGACCTATCACTATGACACCCACTGACCTGCATATATATATATATATATATATATATATATATATATATATATATATATATTTAGAGAGAGAGAGAGAGAGAGAGAGAGAGAGAGAGAGACAGAGGGAGACCAGGCTCATAGGACTGAGGACTACCCAATGAAATACTGGAAAAAAGTCATATGTTGTGGGGTCAAATTCCATTGTAAGTTGAAGATATCTTAAATAAAAAATATATTGAATATACCTAAGTTACAAAGCTTATCCTAGTTCACCTTAAATGTGCTCAGAGCACCAGAATTAGCCCACAGCTAGGCAAATCATCTAACACCTGGCTACACTGTGGAGTAGTGGATGGTGACCCTCGAGATCTCAAGGCTGACAGGGAGCTATGTCTTGATGTGGCTGCTCAGCATTAGGAGAGAGTGTCTACCACATATTCACAGTGGGGTAAAGATCAACATTTAAAGCACAGTCTTTACCAAATGTATATCAGTTTTGAACTGTCATGAAGTTAAACATTTGTAAATCAAATTATTTTAAGTCAGGGAAGTAAGTATGGGTGCCAGACCTGGCCACTCTTTCCCTTCACATGCCATGATGATCTTGAACACCATACTTCAAAGAAACCATCCTGCAGGATAGAAGGAGCTAGGATATCTGAATGACTGTAGAAGGGCTCCTTGTCTCTCCCTATGGTTTGTCACATGACAAGTTACTGGGGTAAGCCATTGAGAGTTGGGCTGGCTTACGCAGTTAGTGTCCTACACTGACTATTGCATTTTGATACCAAGAATGGTTTCCCACTGCAGCAAAAAGCTTAGCTCCATGGCATTGACCTTGTGACAGAAACTGTGCAGTGTATAAACAGACTTTCAAAGCTGGACAACTGATGGCCCCTGATCCACTGGAGCAGAACTTTGGTGACACCAGGTGCTTTGAGGACCTGGAACAAAGTCCATGCCAGCAGCTCTAAAAAAGTGTGTGGAAAGAAGTAAAACCTTACTGGGTATAGACAGTCATTTGCTGTTTCCCAAGAAGGAGATAACTTCAGAGACCATTGCACACAATATAATAAGAGAAAAAGAGGAATCCAGAGAAGATGATTGTCTTAGAATTTTTGGCATTGAAGCCTTAGAAAATGTGTATGCTTTTAAGCAAAAGAAAAGGGAAATAAATTTGACAAAACAGCGAAGACCCATTAAGATTCAGGTTTTTATTTTTTCCACTCAAACTAGTTTCGCCTCAAGGTACAGCCATTTAGTTAATAGAGATAAATGCTGGGCAAGGATGCAAAGAAATGATGCAGACTTTAAAAATATGGCTACAGAAGCATTTATATATGGTTATTGGCATCAGGAATGAACTGGGGACAAATAGATCTGAAACCCATTAAGTCTGGAGGAATTAGATAGTCAAAGGAGTTATGAGTCCAATTTCTAACACTCTAACTTAGAAAAAATATATATCTAATGCCATCCAAGACCTCTTTCAAATGCAGCAAAAGAAAACTCATTGCCATCCATTAAGGATAGAACTAGGGTCCATGGAAAAAATGAAGAAATGCTTCCTTTCAAAGAACACAACAGAACAGAAATAATCAGAAAACATCTTTTCCTGCCAGCTTAGGGACCCCATGCTTACCTCTAAAAATCCCGACACTCCCCAGACTGCTGACTATTCCTCCATTGCATTCTCTCCATTTGGAAGATGTTATGGAGTAATGCTACCCCATATGCTGTAGTATATTGGTGAGATGGTAAGTTGATCAAACCACGAGTACTCACATTCTGACTGAGAGTAGAAAGTACTGCATTTTCTCCTAGAGATCTTGGCCCACACCACATACAGTGACTAAATAGTGGTTTTCTGGGTATGGAGCAGTGTGTGTCCCTGTCCATGGAATAAGGAGTGAAGTGGGTATTGGTGGACCCAAAGTAGATGGGCACAGGCTGCTAGAACTGGTTGAAGCCCATTTCTTGCTGTGATTCATGGACTGAGCCAATCCCCATTGTCATCACTTTTCCTCCACTTTATGGTTTTCTCAGGGGCTTTGAAAAAGCCAGTGGCGTCACAAGATGAAAAGCATCTTGCACTTGCCTGCAAGGAGCTGAAAGTGTTTGTAATCTACCTGTGACACAAGGGAGGCTTCTGTGAAGTTGGAATCACATGTGATAGGCAGGTATGAACTCAGCCTGATGAGTATATTTCTTTAGAGTCACTTCCAAATCTCAACAAGTAGACTTGTGGTTTACCTGTAAAGTTCTATACAAATTGGGGTTATATTTTTTATTTTCCATTGCAGACCTTACTGATATGCTTATTTAATCAATATTCAGAGATTTGCCTAAAAGCGAAAAGACATTGAAAAATGAGGTTAATAACTTTTACATAATTATATATTAAATATCAATTTGTAATTAATTTTAAGAATAAGAATTAGCCATGTTAATATATGCATTTAATTACATTAGGTAATTAAATTTCACAGTTTAAAATTATAATTAGTAAATTTTTTATGTAATAACCTTTTTGAAATGTGTTCTTTTTAAATCAGAGGAAACAATGCACTACAGATAAAGTAAAAAAAAAAATCAAGGCTGGCCTTCATTCTTGCTTTTATTACTTGCAAATTTTGTATCTTTTGGCAAGTAATTCCTTGCTCAGTATCTAGAATTCATATATTAAAATATGAAGTTAGAAATATGCGTTTATTCAGCATTTTTGTCAAGTTTTCATAATTGAATCAATGAAAAACTCCTAGCCAAATAGATGCTCAGTGAAAAGTACCTATATTTTTTTTAATTGTTTACTTTTCTCATAATAGTTGCAATTATGAATCAAATTAATTTTTATAAACAGCATCCCTCTAAATCAGATGAAGCAATGTTGACTAGTGGGAAGTTACAAATAATGATCTATTTGTGTAAAATGTGAGCTTTAGGGAAGGAGAAGGAAATTATTCACCTAGAATATCATGTGACATGACATTCTACATTTTAGCTTTACAATTCATCATCTCCACTAATTGTGTCCAGTAAGGAATGTGAGTGGTCTATACTATCATTGAGCACTTCTATGTGATTTTAGTCGGGCTAGTGATGTTAGTTGGGCTTTAACCATACCGCGGGAGTCCTCTGCCCAGAACGAATGACATTAAAAAAGAGAAAGGATAGGATCACTGAAGCAAGAAATATAGAGAGGAAAGCAAAATAAAAATAGGACATTCAGAGTTTCATAATGAAAACAGGATGAAAGATATAAAAGTGTAGTAGAAGTACAAATGATGCAATCTTCCAGAAGCCAGCTGAGTTTTCAGAGATTGGAATAAACAATACCTCAAGTATGGCAGGGATTTTATGGGGCATAAGAAATAAGAGAGATGTTGAAAAGCTGTAAGAATGACTTTGTAAATAACAAGAAAAATCCTGCTTAAAATATGACATATCTTGTCGTTTTCAAGACTTCCACTTTGGCTGAAACAGGTTTGGCTCAGTGGATAGAGAGTAGGCCTGAGGACTGAAAGGTCCCAGATTTGGTTCTGGTCAAGGGCATGTACCTTGATTGCAGGCACATTCCCAGTAGGGGGTGTGCAAGAGATAGTTGATCAATGTTTCTCTCTCATTGATGTTTCTAACTCTCTATCCTTTCTGTAAAAAAATCAATAAAATATATTAAAAAAAAAAAAAGACTTCCACTTTGCCTGGATTTTCCTATCCATTCCAGACCACATCAAAAAGGCCACTGCAATTAGACTTAGCACTAATTGTTATGACATAAGCAGACTCCCTTTTCTGGGTATTTCAGATTTCGACTATTTCTTGACTCTTTCCTCTATTTCCTCATCACCTGCACACCTCCTGATTATTGGCTTATTACCTATTAATTTACAATTGCTACAGTCATCCTACCCTTGGACATGTGATGAAATCTGCTCAGGTTTCAGTTATGTTCATAAAATAAGGGTTATTTCTGTTTTGGGATGGCCTTTAGAGGAATCCTTTATAATCTGTCCTTCCTTTTGAAAATACAGATTCACATACCACCCTATATCATTTCATTCTTTTCATTACCAAAACTAGGCAAGCAACCAAACCAAAACATCTTCCCTTGTATGACTAAGAAGAGCTACAGATTACTTACTAATTCAATTTATATCCATGTGAACACTGAAACCTTTGAATTGATATTTAACTTTTATCAAATGCACATAAAAAATAGAAAACAGAAAACTAAACCAAACAGCAGGAGCATTCTGCAGTCCATGTCCTCTCCTCCTCTGATTCTTACTCCTAAGAGACATCTACTTTGAAAGCCATTTATTTGTTGCTCTTTATGCCATTTGCCTCATATTTCTAAAGATGGGTGCTGTTTATTGTCTTAGTAGTTCACATTACAGAAGATGAGGATTCAGCTTTCTCATAGTACTGCTTCTCAACACAGAAAAGTGAGACTCCTGCCTCAACCCTGTTCCTCAATGGGCGTCGGTGTCTAAGTGCTTTCCTTTGGGTAGGACTCACCTGATTTGGAACCTTTGCTTTTCCCCCCCCATTAATTTAAAATCCTGTTATCAGAGTTTCAGGCAAAAAAACAAAACAAAACACTGCCAACAGTTTCCTAATCACAATGTGTTACGTTTTGCAAGCCAAAATGTTTGCTGCAGTCTTTCAAATTGCAATCTAAAAACAGAAAAGGAGTACAAAAATGTTGGGTAGTTCCTATAGGGGATATACATGGCTTAGTCGATAAAAGATAATATATTGATATTAAATAGTATTAAATGCACCCCACTGAGATTTTTGAAAAGCATTTCCTGAATAGTTAATAAAAACTTGTAAAAAGAAAATCTAAAAGGAGTGAGAGAACTATAAGCACACTTGTAAACAATTTATGTCATTGTTCAGCCTCAATAGATATAGTTAAAATAATTAACTAGTAATTAACAAAGGCACTGAAACTGTTTTGCTGTTTTGCAAGTCAATATTAAGAATACTAACAACCTCAATTAAAAAATTTCAAATAATTAAAGGATTAACTAAGAACAGATAACACCCTTTCAATTATTTCCCTCAACAGGGGGGATGGGTCACAGTTGTCTGAAGAGAGACAATTAGAGGCTCTTCTTGCTTCATCTATTTACTTAGAGAATAAAAGTTTTGATAGTAAGGTACATAGTAGGTTATAGAGTATAAAAATAGATCAAATACAGTATGTTAATTTAGATAAGGAAATAGATATGGAAATATGTCTAGATAAGGAAATAGATAAGGAAATACATTAAATCTGGAGTTACAATGTTTGTTTATTTTTTAATAAGTTTGAACAACTTAGAGAAAAATATAAAAGCATTACCAAGGTGAGTGATGGGCTTAAAGAATCTTGGGTTACAGATTTAAATTTAGAGTGTATTTGGCCACTATCTGAGGGAAGAACTTGAGGTATAAACACTATTCTTTATTAAGTAGTGCTCTTTGGTGTGATTAAGACATATTTTATAATGTTCCTTAAAATATTCCTCCAGTCACTCTAAGGGTCTTGAGTTTACAAATAGCTTGTTACTGGTGTCTATATAAGGATTACATACATTTTAATTAACAGAACAAAGTAATTATTTTATTAATCAAAGGGAAAGGATTATGTTTTATTATTTGTTTCACATTTATTTTTTATTGTCCTTTGCTTACATTTTTATATTTATTTTATCATGTGATTGTTTTGCCTTAGTCCTACTTCAAGATTGGACTATTGAAATAACTACATTAATAAAAATTTGAATATTTGATTTAATCTGGTATGGATTTGGCCTCTGAAAAAATTGAGGCTTTTGTTTCAATAGAGCAACAGAGTTGAAATCTATCAACTATCTAAATATTTTTTTAATATATTTTATTGATTTTTCACAGAGAGGAAGAGAGAGGGATAGAGAGTTAGAAACATCCATGAGAGAGAATCATCGATCAGCTGCCTCTTGCACACCCCCTACTGAGGATGTGCCTGCAACCAAGGTACATGCCCTTGACCGGAATCGAACCTGGGACCTTTCAGTCCGCAGGCCGACGCTCTATCCACTGAGCCAAACCGGTGCCTGTCAACTATCTAAATATTGATAATACTTCTGTAATAACATAGATTACACATGGAAAATAATGCTTATAAAAATGTCCAGGTAAAATATAGTTTTAAAATATTGAAAATTGCTGAAACCTGTCACTAATTAGAAGGTAACCATTGTCAAAGTCATGTAAACAAAAGATATGAAATAGTATGTAGCTTTGGAATTAGACATTTTACCTTATAATAGGAAGATAGATATATAGGAAGTGAACTAAAAGTAACACATATCCAAATATATAAAAGAAAGTAGAAATGACAGGGATGCATTACAGATGATAATATAAAAAATGATGAAGAAATTTATGAAATTCAAAAGAGAATAAATAATGCAAGATGTGAAAAGTAGAATTATAAATATTTAAGAGAAATATAACATGAATTTTAATAGTTAACTGTTTAATTTGATGTAAATTAAATATTTCACCAGACCTAAAAGTGTGGAGTTCAAATATAATCATATTACTTTTCCTACTGAATAATTTGTAAAGAAAGCTTGGTATATGTGTTTTGATATATCTACAAATGTGATATGTAACAGCACTTACCTAATAAAAAAAATTAATGTTAGACACATGGAACAGAGAAAAATGTAATCAAAATTGGTTAAAATTTTCCAGATATTATTAAGAAATATTAGAAATTATATCATTTTTCTATGAGACTAATATTGAGAGCAACCGATAAAGATTGTTTTCTTATAATTTACGTTATGAAAAAAATTAGTTAATTAAGGTATAAATGGATATTGATAGATGGCACCTAGAGCATTTTGATGAGATTTACATTTGAAAAGGCCATAATTCCAGTAGGACTTTGAACCAGTAATAACGTGTTGACATCCAACACTTGTTAATCTGCTCTTCCATCTTGGGCTTGTTAAAATTCTCTACAAGTCAGTAGCTGACAGCTTCTTGATTATTTTCACAGGAATTTGAGTTGAAGGTAATTATACCAACTAAGCTATTTATCTATAATTTTCAAAATTTACAGCACAAGGGCAGAAGAAAGATTATTTGACCAAAATTCAATTACCTTAATTATTAACACAATTTCATTTTTTAGTCATACTGACTTTTCTAACATGAAATCAAATGAATTATGATAATAAATGTTCACAGTTATTTAGAACAGGATATAAATGTAAGATGATCTAGTTCTATGTCACTGAGGCAGTTAAAATGAGGTGCCAATTGTCATAAAGCAAATCTGTGGAGACTCTGTGCCATATTGTCTTAATAACAGTAATGAACTTGGAGGCCACAAACTAGGCAAGTCACAGCATGGTCCTCACTGCCACTGTGCATTGGAGATAACTATAAATGCAAACTCTAAGTCACAACCAGAGTCCATGAGAGATCTGCTTCATTGATTCAACAGGCATTTCCCCCTGCATGCTCTTTGCTGAGCTGCAGGACAGATCAAAGTACACAGGTTTTCACAGAAGATGATGTTTTGCAAAGAAAGATGGTTAGAGTTTCATTGGGCAGGAGGTGTGGACATGAAATATGCTGAAGAAGGGGCAGAAGAGGAAGGGTGCGGCATTGGAGAAAAAACATGGGTGTGGCATTTTACCACATCTCTGAGATCCTTAGGAGAATCCTGTAGGCTGTTGTCGTCTTCACAGGCTTCCAGGATAAAAAGCTTGGAAATGAGTCTTCAATATTAACACTTCAACCTAGCCTGTACATTCCTGAAAACCACTGAAATATCTTTATAAAAGAAAGACGTTGTCATAGCAATCTCATATATATTCTCAAGGCTTTTGTCATATATCTTATAACAGAGTTCAAATTTTAATTTTCTAAGATTAATTCTTTAAAAAGTCTCAAAGAAAGAACAGATCATGATTTGAATTTATCTCTTCTTCAACCTCTTTCAACCCTAAGCATCCCTGCTTTTGTACTGTGTGTGTGTGTGTGTGTGTGTGTGTGTGTGTGTGTGTGCTCGCACGTGCGCGTGCATGCGCTTATGGAAACTCAGACTGGAATCCTGCTCTTCATGGAAATGCTGTATTTATTTATGTTAGGCAGCCAAGCTCTTCAAGATCATGAAAATGAACTTGTCACAAACAAGAAATTTAAAGGACAGTGAGAGATTGAGTTCCATGCAATGTCACAGGATCAAAGGGTAATTTAAAACACCTCCCCTACTCGCATAGCCAATGCCAGCCTCACAACAAAGACATTTCCTCTCCAGAAAATGAGGGTGTTTGGCAGTTATTACACCTCATCCTTGTTGGGCAGAGCTATAACAATCAGATGGGTACACAGGCAGTAGGACTACAGGCATGTGGGCCAAGTCTGCCCCTACAGACAATGAGCAGAGTATCAGGAAGTATTAGACCCAGACTCAGCCGCCTTTACTCAACTCACACATTCCTCAGCAGCCCAGCCTCTACTATAGAGCAAAAGTCCGGGTTAAAAAATGCAGTTCTTTTTAGAATTGTCATTGGTATATAATGCATATGTGCATAAATAATGTATTCAATCAATCTAAAGAGATAAAAATTACAATTTAAAATGGCCAGTACCCCTAATTAGCAGAGGCCTGGCCTGTGCTTCTGCCTGGGAGGCTCGCTTCTCAGGGAAGCACCTGCCAGCTGAGCCCTGCCCTGGAGGCACACGGGCTTCCTGCTTCCCTCACTAGCATTGTGCCCCGCTTTTTACTCCCAACATCGCACTCTTGCCTTATTTATTTATTTCTTGTAGGCTTTTAATATTAAGAATAGTACATTTCACAGAGTACGTGGCATTATTTTACATAATAAATTTATTACAGATGCATGAATATTTTTAAACCAAAGAAACTTTATATACAAACCTTTCTGTGGCTATTCTCAAGTTTTTTGTTCCACTGAGAGGCTGCATTTCCCAAGTGAACTCCAGAGCTGTTTTTGTTGATGGACAGCTGTATCATTGTTGACCATGGAGATGGAGGTGAGTCTCTTACTCCCCCATCATGGCCACATCACTGTTGGCAGTTTTGGAACAGTCTATGTCCCCCCAAAATGTACACACATTTTGTTTTTTAATTACATTTATCAGGGTGACATTAGTCAGGTGTGGGTTTCAATGTTACCAGATCTGTATATTGCACCCTGTGCCCACCATCTAAAGTCAAATCTTCTCTGTCACCATATATGGAGGCGATAGGGGATAAAGGACCAACCTTTCCCACAGGCAACCACAACACTGTGTTCACAAGTTTCAGTTTATATCCCACATATGAGTGAAACCATATGGTTCTTAGCTTCTTCTGACTTTTCCCATTAGCATAAGATTCTCAAGGTTCATCCATGTTGTTGCAAATCGCCCTATTTCACCCTTTCTTATGGCTGAGTAGTATTTCATTGTGTGTGTGCATCACATCTTTTTTTTATCCAGTCCTCTGTCACAAGACACTTTGATATTTTCCATGCTTTGGTCACCGTGAAGAATGCTGCAATGAATAAAGGGGCACATATTTCTTTGTGAATACATGATTTCAAGTTACTAGTGAAAAATGACTGGGTCAAATAAGAAATAAAAGATAAGATCAAAAGATATGGAGAGACAACTGATAATAACAGTACAGCATGTGAAACTT
Source organism: Pipistrellus kuhlii (assembly GCF_014108245.1). Taxonomy (NCBI): domain Eukaryota; kingdom Metazoa; phylum Chordata; class Mammalia; order Chiroptera; family Vespertilionidae; genus Pipistrellus; species Pipistrellus kuhlii. The sequence continues at coordinate 44,756,310 of NW_023425449.1, read as the reverse complement.
CTGAGAATCCAGTGAAAGCAGTAATAAGAGGAAATTTTATATCATTACAGGCCTATCTCAAGAAACAGGGGAAATCCCAAGGGGAAATCACATCCTAAAGAACTAGAAAAAGAAGAACAAAAGCAACCCAAAGTCAGCAGAAGAAAGAAAATAATAAAAATTAGAGCAGAATGGAATGAAATAGAGAACACACAGTCTATAATTTTGAATAATTATAAAAGCAGTGCTTGTACCTCAATTTGTTTTCAAACTCCCACTAGCATCTCAGGATGAATTCCTTCCTTCAAAGCTTAGTCTGGCTGAGAGGGAAGAAAGGTCGGCTGTTGAAGTAAATGTACATGTTCCTGGGACACCCTGCTCTGGGATGCGCGTGCTCTTGCCATTCTTCCATCTTTGACTCAACACATTGCTGTTCATCCCTGAACTAACCTGAAGATAGATATGTTAATTTGGAAACATGGAAACACCCAACTCTTTTAGAAAACATTTCTCATATGGCATTGGGGTGAAGTCTGCCTTCCTTTAGGTGTGTGATAGCAAAGCTTGCATTTCTCTTTGTTGTGTATTAATCTGATTCTAACTATTATTCATTAATATACTTATATTCCAGTCTTGTAGCTGCACTCACACAAACAGAAAGTACATTGGTGCTTATTAGGGGATGGAGGTGGACATGGGGAAGATGGGAGATGTTGGTCAAAGGGTACAATTTTCCAACAATGAGATAGATGACTTAGTTCTGGGGTTCTCATGGACAGCAGGGTGACTATTATTAACAATACTGTATATTATATACTTGAATGTTGCTAAAAAAAAGTCAGTCTTAAATGTTCTCACCACAATGCAACATAATTATATGAGATAATAGATATGGTAACTAACCTTATTGTAGTTACTATTTCACAATTTATTTATGTCTCAATCATCACCATTGTATACCTTAAATGTACATGATGTTATATATGTTGTATCTCAACAAACTCTTAATTTATTTAAAAAAATAGTGAAAGAAATCTCCAAAGCAACTTCAAGGTAAAAAAGAATCCTATGACCTTCAACCTCTCAGCTGGTGCTAAATCATCCTCTGGAAACCTAACATCAAATCTGGTTAGAAACATTTCAGACAAAGACATTAATTTGAACAACACAAATTAATAAATCGCTCTAGATGCTGACACCCTCCCTTTTATTTAAAACTAGAGAGAGGCACAGTGCATGGAATTTGTGCATGAGTAGGGTTGGTAGTCCTGGTGGGCAATCAGGACTGATCTAGGCCTTCTGGCCGCTGGATGGGGCCTTCCTTCATTCCACACAGCCCCTTGGTTGTCAGCACACAAGATAGCAAGCATCAAGCTAGCAGTATCCCAGTGTAACTCCCAGGGGTAGATAGATAGATGATAGATAGATAGGTAGATAGATAGATAGGTAGATAGATAGATAGATAGATAGATGATAGATTGGTGATAGATAGATAGATGATAGATAGATGATAGATAGGTGATAGATAAGGGGTGGCTCTATCTGCACTAGAAATGTCTTGGCCAATGACTTTTGATGCACTGTAATTAATGGCTATGATTATGATTCTTTACCTATATACTTGCCTTAAATCTTAACTACCTGAAACAGATTTCCTTAATTTTATGTTAATAATTTTTAAAAATACTTTAATCTTGTTTTATATTTCTGAATTTCATTTCATGAATAAATTCAAGTTTTGACTTAAAATAAACATATTGCATTCCAAACAACCATCTCCAAATTCAATCAGTCCTTAGGTTGGCATTTAGACAGGACTACAAAGATCTTACATTCTCCAAATTCCCAAACTTTCCAGGTTCTTAATGTCTCAATATTGTTTTCACATACTCTGGCAAAAGAAATATCTAGGAACTCCTCTTTTAAAGAACTTATGTCCAAAGAACAAAACTGCTGGAAACCAAATCAGTTTCACTGAAAAAGATGTTGACAGGAAGCCAGGAAGGCTGGTCAACAACCTTAATTGCTCTAACCTTTAGTTGAGATTATGTTAGCTGAAGCAGAATCTACCTTATTTGTCCTGTGTAAGTTTCTGTTATTTCCTGCCCAGGGGCTACATGTAAATTTCTGTTTATGTTGCTTAAGATGTTTTCCCCAAAGCCTCAATAAAAGGGGATGGCAGGGCCAGAGCAGGAGTAGTTCTCCCACTAGAGTTGGAGTACTGCCTGGCCCCCCAAATCACCAAATTGAATTTCTTCAAGTCTCTTCATTTGTGTGCGGCCCTTCTCCAGAAGCTGAACCCTGAATTGGAACTCTTTCTACGCGGGCCGTGAAAGAGAGTTCTATACAAAATTACATTAATTGGTATTAAAAAAAGATGTGGTATATAAAAGATGTAGCTGTTTTACATTAAAAATTAATATACCATACCATGGTTTCCTTATGAATTTTCTGAGGTGCCACAGTGCTCCTCAGCAGATACCCTTTATGATCCAATAGCTTAGTTTTCCTTATGTTTGTTTTTTTGTTATTGATTGAGCACCAAATACAGGCAAGGCACTTTTACAGGCAAATAAAATAAAAAGCAAAACAGTAGGAATTAAGTGACTACTCAGGTATGTAACTCATGAGATGAAAACATACCTTTAAAATATTAATTTGGGAAATTAGTAGTATATTTACCATCATTCTGATTAGTACTTACATGGCTCTTAAAAATCAAATGTATCATTAAATGTAGTATACTCTATATTTTAAATATTTATATATTCATTCTATTTAAGCTTTTCACTCAATATTTTATAGGAACATATTCACACTAATGGAACATACATTGATATCATTTATTATTTATGTGATCTATCTTATTTATTTTGCAAAGGACATATTTCTTCTGGCTGACACATTTTCAGCAATCCATTTTTAAATGTTGTTGAGGTTTCTCAAGTTATAGTTTTTGTGCTTTGAACTGACCTCGTTTAACCCTTCCTTAAACAGCCAGGATTGTTTTTTTTAAAACTCCTTGCCTTATGGCTCAATTAGTTACAGAGGCAGCCCACTAGATACTTAAAGGTAGAGGCACATATAGAAATCTACCAATAGCTGCACTAATAGCTGGAACAACAAATCAATGTTTCTCTTTCCCTTCCTCCATCTCTGAAGATCAATGAATTAAAAATAAAATATTTTTACAAAGCAAATACAAAAATAAATAAAACTCCTTGCCTTAGAAAAATAGTTTCTGGGTATTTATATTTTACCTGTGTCTGTACTTGTCTTGTTTTATTCATATTTGATCTGTACTTGTTGTGTTTTATTTGTAGTGAGGACTTCTGAACTGAACTAAAGCACCATATGAACAGGCTCCTTCCGTTTCTCGCTGCCTTTAATGACGGTGCTGAATGTGCAACGTCTGCTTTGCATCACCCTTCCAGGTGGTAGAACAGAGTGCTGGCCTGCATCCAGGGCAGTTTTATTTCACCTGTGTCTCTACTGCAGTGACAAAAAGCCTCATGAGAAATACACGAAGGACCTGGTGAATGAGGCAGCAGAGTTGGGATAGAAGTCCTTAAACCTTGTTATTGTCTCTACATTTCCCCCAGAACTATTTCTACCAATCTGGGCCTAAACCTCTCTCTACATGACTGTCCTCACTGTAGCCAAAACTGGTTGGACTCTGAATGCATAAGTTCCTGTTAGCTCTAACAATCTCTGATTGGATGTTTTAGATATTGTGAAGAATTGGGGTTAGGGCTACAATTGTGACAAGTTTTGTTAGTGCCACAATGAGAAAGACCCCATGAAATGTTCTGAGTTAATAAATTCTTAATCTGTGCATAGACTATAATCTTTCTGTAAGACATTACATATGAAATTTTTCTATGCAATGGTATCCATACACCCTAAAATGATTTTTTAAAAATGAAAAGGATGTGGAGTATCTTTCACTTAAGTTAATTGCTTAAAATACTAATTCTAAGCCACTTGCCCCACTTGCTTATTTCTGAAGAATTAACTTGAATGGACCCATCTTCCCATGTAGGCAGCTCCCACACTGGTGCTTCCATTTTAGCAGTTCTTAAAAATCCATGCAGCAAAGATATTGTAAGGTCCTCACTATGGAGAACCAGACTGATGGCAGTTGGTGGAATACGGTTCTGGATGTGTGAGTTCAACTGCTGTCAAACTAGGTCCACCACTGAAATGCTCATGTGTATGTGAAACAGGACCTTATAAAAGATGAAATTTCTGTAGAGAAATGTTGCTACCCCAAAGAAAAGTGGAATAACATTATTTATTTGACTAATTTGCACATATATTAAAGTAATACTTATCTGACATTCCTTGAAAGAATATCTCATGTGAACCCTGAGAGTAAACAGTATTAATACAAATTGATTCAGCATCTGTATCTGTCACACCAAAGATGTGGCTTATAGACCAGTGCTTTTCAGTATTGTTTTCTTCTCTGCTTAGGGTTAGATACAGTCAATATATATAAACTTACAACTCGGATACTTGTGTAGTTCACATTCTATTTTGCTAGCATGTCTCTCTTTTTTCAAAGTTTCTGCTGCATTTAAGCAATAATTTTTCAACCTTGAAACATAAATCATAATATCATTCAATTCTGAAGAATTCAGTTTCAAATCTTTAAAATGTGCTTAATGCATGAAACATAACAGTTAGCTCATTTTTTTTTCCTTTTAGCTCTCAAAGAGCCCTGATTTCATAACAACAAACAATTCCTGTTCCAATCTCACACTCACATGTATCTTAAATGAAAAATACCCCTTTGCCATTTTATTTACTAAAGCATTGTGTGTGTTTATGGACCCACATAATTATTTTCTCCTACTAGATGGGCACACCAGAATATAGTAAAAATTCACATAATTTTTTACTATAAAATATTTTAAGTTTTTAAATGTTTTATTGATATTTTTAGAGACAGAGGAAGGAAGAGGAAGAGAGAGAAACATCAATGAGAGAGAGAGAAACATTGATCAGCTGCCTCCTACATGACTTGGGCATGTGCCCTAACCCAGAATCAAACCTGTGACTGACCTCCCAGTGCATGAGAAAATACTATCAATCGTGCCATACCAGCCAGAGCAAATATAAAATACCTTAAATATAATTTATCTACTTCATTATCTCTCTACTTTTCTCTCTGACTCTAATCTGTTATGTAAGAAGTGAACAACTATTTGTGGTCAAGAGACAAGAGAAAGGATTGTATCTCTGCCAGACCCATTGTTCCACAGGCCTTCAAGTCCCATAGAGCTCAGGGCTATGGCCCAGAGCACATCCGAAGGAACTGAGGAAGACTCATGAATGCGCTTAAGTGTGTGAGTGTGAAAACAGGACCAAGTGCCCTGGCTAGGTAGCCCCGTTGGTCAGAGCATCATTGCAATACACCCAGGTCTTTGGCTTGATCTTGGTTAGGGCACATGTAAAAATCAACAATGAATGTTTCAGTAGTGGTACAATAAATTCACGTTTATCTCTCTCAAATAAATAAATAAATCCTATCTAATAAAAGAGTAATATGAAAATTGAACATCACTTGAACACAGAAGATGGCTCCCTGCATGTGGTCACAGATGGCTGCCTCCATATGGACACAAGATGACCATCAGGGGGGGACAGTTGGGAGGGATCAGGCCTATAAGAGAAGGAAGTTGGGGGCCACAGAGCCTGCAGGGAAGAGTAGTTGGGGGGACCCAGGCCTGAAGGGGAGGCCAGTGTGGGTTGACCAGGCCTTCAGGGGAGGGCAGTTAGGAGCAAACAGGCTGGGAGGGGATCTGATAGGCATCAAGCAAGCTGTCAGGGTAGTAAATAGGGGGTGATCAGATTGGCAGGCAGAAGTGTTTAGGGGCAATCAGGCAGGCAGGCAAGCAGTTGGGAGCCATCACTCCTGGATTGTGAGAGGGATGTCTGACTGCCTGTTTAGGCCCAATCCTAATCAGCAGTCGGACATCCTTCGAGGGGTCCCAGAGTGGAGAGGGTGCAGACTGGGCTGAGGGACACACAAATTATGTGCATCAGGCCTCTAGTAAAAAACAAAACAAAACAAAACAAAAAACACACACACACACAAATAAACAAAATTCTAAAGTAAAAGCAAATTAAATTTCAGGAGCTTTTAATAGTGAACAACTTTCATTTTTATTTTTAGTGCCCTTACTATAGGGCTCACTGCTGCCCCAAACAGGAAACCGCTGGGAAGAGCAGGTGCTGCTGTGGAAGAGGGGCGGGGCATGATGTCACACAGCAAATGCAACTCCCCAGAGCAAGTAACTCACAGCCATGTACAAACTCTTCCCATGTGTCTGGCAACTCAGTGCTGTGGGGAATAACGAGAACAGAAGTAATAATACTTCAAAAACATTCATTGAATGCTCACTACAACCCAGACTGTGCAGCAATTAAATTATAGATTTTCCAACTAAACAAAAAAAAATCATTGATATTTTAAATCAAATTCCAAGACATTCTCTTTTCTTAACTAACCTGGTTTAATTTCTTTTAACCTTTAAAATTATTCATCAAAGCATATACATTTGCTTAAAGATACAGATTTGTGTAAGAAAATGACAATATACTGAATGTCTGAAATTAAAATTTGCATTAATTTTAACTTCACATATTTTTTCCTTCTCTTTAAAAAGTCAACTTCTGTAATTTGAAAATTATTTTGCTCATACTTTCCACTTTCTTTTTTTTTAATATATTTTATTGATTTTTTTTAAAGAGAGGAAGGGAGAGGGATAGAGAGTTAGAAACGTCCTTGAGAGAGAAACATCGACCAGCTGCCTCCTGCACATCCCCTACCGGGAATGTGCCCACAACCAATGTACATACCCTTGACCGGAATTGAACCTGGGACCTTTCAGTCCGCAGACCGACACTCTACCACTGAGCCAAACCTGCTTCAGCTGCTTTCTTTCTTTCTTTTTTTTTTCTAATATATTTTATTGATTTTTTACAGAGAAGAAGAGAAAGGGATAGAGAGTTAGAAACATCGATGAGAGAGAATCATCAATCAGCTGCCTCTTGCACAGCCCCCACTGGGGATGTGCCCGCAACCACGGTACATGCCCTTGACCAGAATTGAACCTGGACCTTTCAGTCTGCAGACCAATGCTTTATCCATTGAGCCAAACCTGTTTTGGCCCCAGGGTGAGTTTTGGCAGCATGCTGCCATTGTCAGAACACTGGGGTGAAGTTTTAATTTTGAACTTCTGAACAAAGTTTTCTTCAGGTTGCTCTGTGGGTCCAAAGAATGGGCATTTTAGTTTCCTCAAAGCAGTGACTTAAAAAATAAAAAAGTTACCTTTTATTAGATAGATATATATCCTATCAAATAAAAGAGTAACATATTATAGTTAACCATCACATATCTACATCAACAAGCCATGCCCACCAGCCAATCAGGAGTGAGTATGCAAATTAACCCAACCAAGATGGCTATGGCTGTGGAGTGAGTATGAGGCTTGGGTTTCCTGGGCAAAGGAGGATGCCAAGCTTTCCACACATCCTGGTGGGCACAAGCCTCTACTCAAGGCTACAAAGTTTCAATTATCTAACCTAATAATAGAGTAATATGCAAATTAACCATCACTCCACTACACAAACAACACTCACCAGCCATGCCCACCAGCCAATCAGAGCAAGCATGCAAATTAACCCAACAAAGATGGCTGTTAATTTGCATACATAGAATGGAAGGAGGAGTGAAGACTAAAGACAGCACAAAAGGAAGAAGGAGGGAAAGTGGAAAGCAAGGCGGCTGCAGCTGCTAGAGAGAAAGCACTGGCAGAGCGTGCAGGGCAGGGCAGAGTGAGGTGCACAGTGGTAGCGCACAAGGCCCAGGAGGCAACAGAAGGCAGAGGGGGCGGTGCACACAGGGGGTCGGGTGAGAGGGGTGGGGTGCACAGCAGCAGCATGTGGGTGGTAGTGGCCACGGATGCAGTGAGGCAGGTGGGACAGGTGGTGCATGCCACACACTGCCCCATCCCACTCTGCTCGCTGCAGCAGGAGAGGTAGGAGGGCAGGAGAGGTGGGGGTGGTGGAAGGGAAGCCCACTGGAAGTCTTGCAAGAATATTCCTGCAACAGGTGCTTAGTAGAAGATAAATAAATCCCAGATCCTAGAGCCTCCATATAGGCTGCTGGGAGGCATAGCCAGCCTACAAACTACCACAGGCTTCTCGCCCAGGCCACCCTATGCCCCAAGGGAACCTCACCCTGATTCAGGACACCCTTCAGGGAAAACCAACTGGGCCCCATCCCCACCAGTGCACCAGGCCTCTATCCTAACTAATAAAAGATTAATATCCAAGTTAACCATCACTCCAACACACAAGATAGATGCCTCCATGTGGACACAACATGGCCACCACAAGATAGCCAGCAGGGGAGAGCAGTTGGGAGGGACCAGATCTGCAAGGGAGGGAAGTTGGGGGTGATCAAGCCAGCAGGGGAGGGCAGTTAATGGTGACCAGGCCAGCAAAGGAGGGAAGTTGGGGGCAACCAGGCCTGTAGGGAAGGGCAGTTGTGGGGGGGTCTCAAGCCTGAAGGGGAGAGCAGTTGGGGAGGGGGGAAGGCCTACAGAGGAGGGTAGTTAGGGGCAAAGAGGCTGGCAGGGGAGTGGTTATGGGGTGATCAGGCTGGTAGGCAGAAGCAGTTAGGACAAATCAGGAAGGCAGTTAGGCAGGTGAGCAATTGGAAACCAGCAGTCCTTGATTGTGAGAAGGATGTCTGACTGCCCATTTAGGCCCGATACTACTAGTGTGTGCAGTGTCCTGTGGGCCCTACCAGGATGGAGCCTAAATGGATAGTTGGACATCCCTAGAGGTGTCCCATATTAGAGAAGGTGCAGGCTAGACTGAGGGACACATACCCCCTCCCTCCCATCCCATACATGAGTTTCATGCAATGGGCCTCTAATATATATATTACTTGAAATAAAAAGTACAATTGTTGACTAAGTTATCAAAGTAAATGCAATTGGAAATCAAATCAGTTTTAACACTGATTTGATTTCCAATTGCATTTACTTTGATATCACTTTCCATGAGGAGGGAGCATGCAGAGAGCAGGAGAGCATCCCAGCATCATTGTTATTATTGCTACAGAGGCAATTGTGGAAGTTGAAGTAGCAGAACTTCTTCAGTTGCCAAAGGAAAATACACTGTTAAGAGTTAAACAGCTTGGAAACCGGTTTGGCTCAGTGGATAGAGTATTGGCCTGCAGACTGAAAGGTCCCAGGTTTGATTCAGGTCAAGGACATGAACCTTGGTTGAGGGCACATCCCCAGTGGGGGTTGCAGGAGGCAGCTGATGAGTGTTTCTCTCTCAGCATGTTTCTAGCTCTCTATCTCTCTCCCTTCCTCTTTGTAGAAAAATCAATAAAATATATATTTTTTTAAAAAAGAGTTAAACAGTCAAGGAATTCTACTGCAACAGGGAAGAGATATTAAACTGCTTTTCCATAAAACAAAATGCTGAGAGATTTTTAAATCCTGGAATGAGTTAATGGAAAAGTACTGAATTAAGAACTATGAATTAGGAGTTACAAAACAGTCATGGGGATATAAAGTACAGGATAGGGAATATATTAAATAATATTTTAATAACTATGTATGAGATAAGGTGGGTACAGGAAATATTGGGAGGGTCGCTTTGTAAACTATTTATATACATGTTTAAGCACTGTGCTGTACAACATTGAGTGTCGACTGTAATTGAAAAAAGACAAGTAAGCCGAAACCGGTTTGGCTCAATGGATAGAGAGTCGGCTTGGGGACTGAAGGGACCCGGGTTCGATTCTGGTCAAGGGCATGTACCTTGGTTGCGGGCATATCCCCAGTAGAGGGTGTGCAAGAGGCAGCTGATCGATGACTCTCTTTCACCGATGTTTCTAGCTCTATATCTCTCTCCCTTCCTCTCTGTACAAAATCAATAAAATATATTTTTTTTAAAAAGGACAAGTAAGAGGACTTTGGAGACTAGACTAGTCCAAGTGCTCAGGTCTGCTGATGGTTCTGTACAGGCTGCTGCCCTCCACAGACCCTGGCAGTGCTGGGGACTCTGACCCCTTACATGATGGCAAGGCTCCCTGGCCTTGAGAATGACATTCCGTGGTATAGTACTTGCCAGATGCTGGGAGAAGCTTCATATCTCAAAGGGTAAGGGTTTGCAAGTGCAAGTTTTTAAAGTAAATGTTGCAAGGAAAGAGGAGGAGCCCCCAGCTAGGGAGATCCAGGTCTGAGGTGAGTCAAGTTGAAGTTGATGTCCTCTTGGTCATAATGACTGTAAAATTTGGATTGGAATAAATTATCCATTTTAACCCAGAAACAAAAAGGATTGTCACTTGCACCCAACGCTATGGTAGAAGCATCAGTGCTCAGGGACATTGCCTGCCTTTGTGTTAGCTAGTCCTCAGGTGGAATGTGATACAGCCATACACACATCTACTTAATTTAGTTGAGCATGGAAAGTTTTACTGAGAAGTCCCTCCCTTGAATTTGCAAAATATAATTGCATTTTCTCTTTGGTATTCATGCAACTGTCAGAGGAGGCAAGACAAACTCTTTGTTCCTAAAGATTTGTGGCAAGCAGTTCAGGTCGCAATCTGCTGTACTACAGAATTTTCCAATAATTCAAATGCCAAAAATAGCTCAAGAAATGTTGTCCTTGGGCTGTTTATGTCTTTGGCAAAGAAAGTTCATTTAATATAATTACCTATTCTTTACACTTTTACATGGAATGTGTCAGTCTCCAACCTATTGTCTCCAGGCAGTAAATTCTAGACTCCCAGGAGTAGGTCTTTGAGAAAAGAGTTTATAAAGAAGGTTTTGGGAGCAGCAAGGAGGTTGGGAATTGGCTTTTATACTATGAGTTCTGACTTTAAAATTATTAAAAATTATTTAATATTAATCTGTAACAAATACCTTCAGACTCCGCAATATGGGTAATGATTAGCATATCTTATTACAATATGTAAGTGTGCAAGCAAACACTGGGAACCAGAAACACGCTGGGACTAATCAGTGTACAATTACAACAGACTGTGAGCCACCACAGGCAGACAGAAAAGATCTCCTGAGGACACTTAATCTCCAATCTATAATCCATAAAAGGGAACAAATTATGGGCAATCCATCACCTTTTAACTGAGCTGTGAATTTGAACTGTTTTAGAAATAATTAAATGAAATCCATTTACACAGTTATCTAAATGTATAGTTCCCTTTATGTGACTAAAATTATTATTTTGTGGGCGATGAACCTTGAAGAATTAATTGTGATGTCAGATATTAAAGCCAAGTTTTAACATCATACAGAATAATTCATAACTGTAATTATAAATGTATCGGTATGTGGCTGCTTGGGGTTACTAACATTCAGCAGGCTTTTCTGAAAACAATTAGACAATAAATATCTCTGTCTGTGAGATAAATTCTCATGTGTGTGGAAGGACTACTCAGCGAGCACAAGGGGGTCAGTTTCCATCTTTTGGAGATATTCTGAGTGCGCAGCAACTAACAATGGTGTCTACCAAGTCGCCTGAGAACACGAAACAGCAGTGGGAAGAATGCATCATGGCCACGTTAATGCAGCTAATTGCGTTTCATCTATCTGTGTGCTTAATTTACATTCTGGCAATAATTATCTGCTTCAAGTTTGCAAAGACTGGGCCTTAAGAGGATTGTTTGAAGACACTTGATTTTTAAAATACAAAGAGAATCAAGTTTGTGATGACTAAGGCCCAAACTAATCCTGAATAAATTGACTACTAGGATATAGCTTTAAACTATGCTTTTCAAAGATGGCACTCTTTCCTGGCATTAAACCTGATACATGCTCTTAACTGCCAGTAACGTATTCATACCATTTGCTTTCTTTTCACATCATTGTTAGAAGTAATTTTAGTATTTTAGAATGACTTGTTAGTGCCAATTCCTTTCCCATAGGATTGAATATTTGAGATATGTTGTATTATCAACATCATAAGTTTAAAACCAAGTAATAAACAAGGGTTGATACAATGATGAAATCTACAATAAAAATAAGCTACACATGGGCATAAAGTCTCTAAAACAGAAGGGTTTGAAGTTTTTTATTTCATTTTAATCAGATCTATTGGTTGGGGAAAATTTAAGGCAAGAGAATAAAATTGGGACCACATCTTCATCTCAGGAACAACCAAGGGCACAGTAAAATATTTCAGTGATTGACCTAGAGAGAGCCTTATGCAGGTTCTACACTGATTTAGTGTACAGTGAGACAAAATGCTTGTTTCTACACTTTCTGATGAAGTCCACAGCCTTCTCTAAAAGTATGTTTGAAAATAAAGGGAAATAAGTGGTATAGAGTAGAAGCAAATGGGGAGAATTTATCTCACCTTAAAGACGATCTTTTTTTTTTTCTTTTTCTTTTTTTTTAATATGTGATGTATTTGTTTTTCTTGGTTTGGTTTTGTGGGTTTATAATGAGATAAGTATGTGAGAGACTAATTTTTCTATGCTAAAATTACCATTTTGGACCAGCACTTTAGTTCAAGTTAAATGTGTCAGAAATATTGCCAAAACTTTTTTGTAGGGAGAGGTCAGAGTATATGAGCTAATATGGATTAAGACAGAATCCAGCCCCAGTCCACAACTTAATACATTATTCATAAAAAACATAGTGTTATGAGGCTTTATACTTTATTAATGTTGTTAATGAACATTAATGTATTGCTTCTCTGAATTGATCTATGATATAATTATTGTTCTTATCTACCTGCTTATGATGTTCTTTCTCTCAAATTTTCTATTACTTGCTAAGGATTTTCTCTTGGATTGATTTTGAAAATGTCCTGTGAAGTGAAGTTCACTTAATTAATAATTTTTGAAGAGAATCTTAAAGTTACACATAAACTTTAAATGCCTTGGAAAGCAGATTTGGAGCTGAATAATGTACATCACAGGAACTTTTAAACTTAGGGTAATGTGGAATACGTTTTAAAACATGTGTATGCATTGCCTCAATTTTGTCAATGACTGCTTTATGTAAAGTCTATATATCTATGGCCCTTGGGTATTACTAGTCTGGGTCCCCTTTTATCATAATCCCAAAGCAATAGAAATCACTTTATAATCACTGCTATCTCCCTGACACCCAGTACAGTCTCTGTGATAGAGTGGGCACTGAGAGACCCTCGTTAAAGAAATGCAATTGTTAAGGAAATCCTAAAAACACATCCAGTCTGTCACACACATGATAAGAAGGCTGTTCTTTAAATCCTGCCCAACTGGAATGCCAAAATCTGGAGTTACTTTTAAGAGTTAATCCCTTTCATATAAATTCTTTAATAATTTAACATCTATGTAAAAATGTCGCAGGATTATATTATTTTCATTGATGTATGAATAAAAAATGCACAAATAGTTGGGGAAGGGAGAAGCTATCAACCAAAGGACTTGAATGCATGCATATAAGCACAACCAAGGGACACAAGACACTAGGCAGCGGGGAGGGATGAGGGCATGTGACAGGAGTAGGGGAGACTGGGGGAAGGCCAATGGGGAAAAATTGAGATATATGTACTACTATATGTAATACTTTAAACAATAAAAAATTATATCTGAAGTTAAAAAATGCAGATATATTAACTAAACAGATAAATGAATTCTGACAGTGGTTTACACATTCATATAGCCACCATCCAAATTGAGACATGACCTTGCCTGTGTGCTAGAATGTTCTTTCAGGTCTCCTATTTGAATTCTTGAATGCATATTGCAGCATCTCACATTGTGTCTTGTCTAGTTCCTTCCCTCAGTAGAAGGTGGTATTATTTAAATTCCACATCCATGCTGTTGTAGGGATCTGTGTTTGTTCAATTTATTGCTGTACTAGAGCCCCTGTGCACAAAATTCATGCATGGGTAGTGTCCCTAGGGCCGACCGGGGCCTTACATCAAGTGGCTGCCAGGGACCTTCGTTTTTTTTCCTCCAGGAGTGTGGTGGTAAAACCCTAGATCATCTTTCTGGATTTTTATTACCCAAGTTACCACGTGGCACACAGGGAGCTTAGCCAATGAGCGGTCAGAAAAGGTATTTCCTCGGCAGCTACCATGCAGAGGCAGGACTGCTGGCAAGCCAAGGCTGGCACCTGCCCTGTCTCTGGGCCTGCTCAAGCCTGTGCTGCGGCTTGGGCAGGGACCCCCATTCCACTGATGCCTCCATCATAGCTTAGGCAGCCCGCCCCTCAGCTCTGCTCAAGCCTCTGCCATGGCGTGGGCAGGGCCCCCCAGTTTTGTTCAGGCCTCCGCCGCTGTGGCTGGGAAAGGGCGCCCCAGCCCCAATCAATCCTTTGCCACAGATTGGACAGGACTCCCTGCCCCAGCTCTGCTCCAGCCCTGCTCAAGCCTCTGCCACAGCTTGGGCACTTCCTCCCCGCCCCCCACCCCCATAGTTCTGCTCAGGCCCTGCCCAGCAGGTGCCATGTCTTGGGCAGGAACCCCTAGCTCTGATCAAGCATTGACCGTGGCTTTGGCAGAGTACCCCTGGGTTCACTCAGGCCTTGCTCAAGCCTCCAATTGGGGCTTGGACAGGGACCCCCCAGGCTCTGCTCTGGCCCTGCTCAAACTTCTGCCACCCCACCCCCAGCAGCTCAGTGCCAAGGCCTGTAGGCCAGGAGTGGCTGGCAGCTCAGGGTTTACGCAGAGGCCTACAGGCTAGAAGCAGCCTGGGTCCCAAGGATCCCACCATCTTTGTTGGGTTAATTTGCATGCTCACTCCTGATTGGCTGGTGGGCGTTGCAGAGGGATGGTCGATTTGCATCTTTCTTATATTACATTGCATGAACATATAAATAAATCACTTTGACTTTTTTTTTTTTTTCTTTCAGTTTTTGGCCACTTGAAACCTTCTTATGCAAGACTTTCTGTGAACATGTATTTAAAGCTGGTATGTGAACTTACAGGAGTGGGATGCTCAGTCACATGATATTTTAGCTTCATGAGAAAGTGCCAGGTCACTTTGCCACATGCTTCTTCCACCCTGTACTACATCAGAAATGTGCTGCAGCTTCACAGGGATATTTAAAATTGTTAACGTTGTCCTTTTTCCTAGCGTAGGAGTTGGCATCACAATACATTGAAGTGTAAATTTTCATCATATAATTATTAGTGATCACATTTTCATGTGTGTAATCACATTAGTATAGCTTATTTTCAGGGGTGTCTTTTTAGATCTTTTTGTTAATTTATAATTTTGGATGTTTCTGTACCTTTGACTTGCGGAAATCTTCCCACGTTATAGATTTGAACACTCTGTAAAACATGGGTACTCAGGATATTTTCACATGATAGGATTTACCTGTTTTATTTTAATATCTCATGATAATTAGAAGTTATCTTGCATAAGCAAATTTTATCACTTTTCTCAATTGTTCAATGGTTTTGTTACATGTACAAAAAACTTCTTTGTTTATTCCAAGATTACAGTTGTTATGTTGCTGTTTTCTTTAGAAAGTTTGCAGCTCCAGTTTGGTTCAGGTTATGATTCTTCTTGAGTTACTTTAAAATTTTAGTAATAAGATAGGGTTCAAGGTTTATTTCTGTGTGTGTGTATCCAGCTGGTCCAACACCATTTCTAGAATTGATTTTCCTTTCCCCGTCAAATTGCCTTAGTGCATCTGTCGAAAATCAATTGATGATATATGAGTGGATCTAGTGCAGGCTGTTTAAATTCTGTTCCATTGATCAATTTGTCTACATTTATGGTAATAAAATGCTATCTCTATCACTGTTTCTTTACAGTAATATGTAAAATAAATGTGTCTGCCAAATTGTCTCATTCTTCTTAAGCTATTATAGATTCTCTACATTTCTGTGTAAAATTTAGAATTGGCTTGTTAACTTTGACAAAAAAAAGCCTACATAATTTTTATAGGGTTTTGTCAAACCTACAAATCATTTTGAAGAGGACAAATAACTTAATAAAATATATATTTGCAACCCATGAACATAGTATGTCTCTCTATTAATAACAGTTTTCAAAAAGTTTTCTCATTTCTGACTTGTTTTACTTCAGTTGAAAGTTTTACCTCTGTTTTGTTAAATTTCTTTGTAAATTTTGTATAAGTTTTGATGTTCTTATAAATAATATTTTCAGCATTTAATTGTACAAGTGTTTGCTTTTAGTATGTAATAATACAAGTAATATTTTATATTACATCTTAAGACTTTAAATTTATTTGCAAATTTATTTTGTTTTTATTTTTTGCTTGTTTGTTTGTTTGTTTGTTTTTGTAAATATATGGGCTTTTGAACACAGAAAAACACATACATCCATACATTCATATAGATGATTTAATATAAGATTTAATTTTATTTTTAAAACTTTTCCTATTCCTTTCTCATCCTTATGCCTTTCATTTATTTGCCTTTTGTTGAACTGGATAAAGTGACCTGTGAAGTATTTAATGGATATAATGCAAATAGACATACATTTTGCCCCAAATAAAGAGAAAATATTCAATATATTCTAATTAATATGATGATAGCTGTATCTGTATATGATTTTACCAGATTATAGATTCCTGATAAAAGTTTTCACATATGTATATTTACACATATTTTCTCATATAAAAATGTAAAACATTTCCTATATATGTACATATTATTATATATGAACATAAACTATAGTCTTATAAATGGATATATTGTTATATATATTTACTCAGATTAGACCTCTGGCCCACTCTTTGTTTTCTGTGTGCTCACTCTTGCTAATCTCTAGGATTTGCCTTCAGGTCCACTACCCTCCTCCTCCTCTCATGCCCAGAATCCTGTTCGGTGCATCCAGTGAAGTCTTCCATGAGGTTTTCATTCCTTTTGGTAGTTTGATTTCCTATTGAATGTCTCCCATCTGCTTCCATATGTTTCACTAATTATCCACTAGATTAATTAACGCCTTTATACCCTGTTTAAAAATGGTACGTTCTATTTAAAAAAATCCTTTTTCTGCTCATTCTAATTTCTGCTGGCTTCCACTGCTATTTATCTCTTGCCGTGGGCCTCTTCATTCTGCTTCTCCATGTGTCCTGTGTCCCGTGTTATCACACCGCGTAGAGACTGACAGAGAGCACAGCTACACTCTGGGCTCTTGCTCTACCAGGTCTACGAGTGGAATAAAATCCACTTAATGTAGAGATGAGTTTGTTCTGTGTGTGTTTGCTTTTTTATTTTGATTCAGATAACCATAGTTTCAAATATCCTAAGATGTAATATTTTTTCCCCTTTTTTCCCTCCTTTTTTCTAGACAAGGATGGAACCTGAGTACAATGCAGTGGCCTCTGGAGAAGCACAGTGTTTGCCTTCTGCTCTTCTTGATGCCTTTCCAGCCGAAGCCTTCCCACAGCCTTATGGCAGCTGCCCTCAGCTGTGGAGGACTCAGTGCAGGCCCGGGGAGCATTTGCTCAGTGATGCTGGTCTTTGTGCTTCGTCTTTGGCCATGGCTGTGTCTGGGAGCCAGCAAAGCCCCTGAGCTGTTTTGGGACCTCTCGCAGCTGTCTTTTCCTCCTGCCAATCCTTCCAATGCCGCCATGCACTGGGAGGGGCCACAGCATGTGTGTGGTTTATTGAAATGTACCCCTGCTCCCCCAGGCGTGGTGATGGAGCTGTGCATGCAGGAAGGGTTTCCTGAGCTCCTCTGACCTGCCTCCCCTGCCAGGGTCTCTCAAAGTACCATCAGGTATACCACAGGGCATTTCTCCAGCAATAATAAAAAAGTATCTTTAAAATAAATTATTAAGGGAAAAGAGTCTCCCTAATATATATTATTAGAGATATGAGAGGTTTTCTTACACTATTGTGAAAAAGTGGTATATTTTTATACCAGCAGACTAGCAAAATGTATCCCACCATACTTACAGTCCTTATTTTTGTTTTTACAAGATAAAATGTAAGCCTTAGTGAAATACACCTAAAATGCATTAAAACTCATTATACTTTGCCCTCACACTGGTTTTGCTGATATAATTATGATCTTGACTTTATAATCTTATTCTATTACATAGAAAAAATATTGTTTTAATATTTCCAGTTACATTAATGCAATAGATATTCCTGCTGTGATTTATGGAGCCATTGATTTCACATTCACACTCAAAATGATTTCCTTGTTTAAAAGATGATTATCATTTCCAAGAAGGCTTTGGCTTATTGAAGTGGTAACTTGTACACTTTGAACTTAACTAAGCAACAGTATTATAAGAAAATAAGTCTAATAATATAAATTTATTTCCTATTGGAGCAGCAGAAACTTTCCATCTCTTTGGTTTTTGTGGCTGATTGAACAGTTCAAACAACATTCAGCAAATTAACAGAAGAAATCAAATTTTGGTATGGCACATAGGAAATTCATAAGCATGGAAACTCCAGACACAGGGACGCAAAATAAAATATGTATGTTATTTTGGACAAAGGAGGAGGAGGGAACCATGTTTGGGGCTTCACAGGGGAAATAGGCAATTCACAACCATGTAACCAAGAAAGTAGCCAATCTTTGCTGGTCAGCTCAGAAGCAATGGGATCGGGGCCATGGAATGAATGGTTTGGCATGGATGCTTCTTGTTTCCCAGACTTAATTCCCAGATGCTGAAGTGAACGGGCAATGGTGATTGTGCTAAAGCTCTTTTCCTGATGAGGGTCTTGCTAGAATCTCTTTAAAGAAGAAAAAGGGGAGGTAAAAAACAAACTCTTCCTGAGGTTTGGGCTTTATTTTTTCCAGCTAGAAATAATCTATGTGCCAAGGTGGCCCATTCTGGGACACTCTGACCCCCATAAAACTCACCAGTGCTTTCAGAATTGTCTAACTCAGCTTTTTCAAACTTTTGGTCTCAGGATCCCTTTACTCTCTGAAAAATTATTAAGGATTTTAAAGAGCTTTAGTTTATGTCAACTTATATTTATCAACAGGTATATTAAATGTTAAAATTATAAATTGAATAATATATTTATATTTCATTGAAAAATGACTTTTGTGGTTGTGGGCACATTCCCAGTAGGAGGTGTGCAGGAGGCAGCTGATCAATGTTTCTCTCTCATCGATGTTTCTAACTCTCTGTCCCTCTTCCTTCCTCTCTGTAAAAAATCAATAAAATACATATTTTAAAAAAGATTAGGGACAGAAGAGAAGATGAGAAGTTAGCTTGTTTTTGGTAAAAATGGAAGAAATCAGAGTATGGTAGGAAGCCCCTTGTGTTTTCTCAGGCAGATTGTTCATGAATGGGCACATGTTGAAAAAACATGAAGAAAGACAAAGTTAAAACTGCCACGCTCCCTGTCCCTGTGGATTTCCAGGGCCACTGAATAGTCTAAGAATGAACAGGAGGACTTCCTAGTGACTTTTTCATTCTTACGTTTCCAAAAACAATTCACTGTTGAAATATTCCAGAACCTATAAAAGCATCTACACTTGGAAAATACATCCCAAGATCTTTCGAAAGATGGACTGTTGATTTATGTCCTAAACTCCAAACGGAGTATCAGTTCTCACTCATGTAGGTCTCTTCTTGTACAAAAAAGACTCTGCTATCGACTCAATTGTATAAGCTGCAAATCCTGGTGCTTTTGTCCACTGTACCCAATAAATCACTGTCCGAGATCTTTTTTACTACTTATTATGCTGGCAGTCACCTTAGACTTCTTCCCTCTGCACAGATCTGCTGCCATTGCTGTAGCAGTGCCAGTAAAACCCTTGCCTGGCCTCTGCAGGGACTTCCCAAATGCCCTGCTTTCTTCTAACCTTCCTGCCACTCCTGTCCACTCTCCCAATACCCTTCATGTGGTCATTGCAACCACAATCTCAATCATGTCATCTTTTCTCAAAATTCTTCAATGGCTACTCATTACTCAAACGATAAAGTCAACATTAATTGGTTTATGCATAGGACTCTCCCCGCTGTGACCTTCACGTGTTCACACATCTTAATGGTGCATTGTCATAAATTCCCATTAATGAAACTCTTTCTAGTGCATCAGTTCTCCATTTCCACTGCCAGCAGCACACAGAGAACCAACATTTCTTCCACAAAGCTGTTTCCTGTGTGCTCCCTGCTTCCTTCCACCCTTTCTGGCACTTTCAGTAACCCTCTATGCACTTTAAAGACAGCCATTAGCAGGTTTCTACTTTGTGACTCTGCAAGGCCAGACCTCAGGTATAAAAGGGAGGTGAAGTCCTCTTCTTCCCCCAGAGCAGTGCAGTTTCAGGGCAATGAACACCCCATTCCTCCTGATTTCATGCCTGCTAAATTTACTTATATGGTAAGTCATACTTTAAAAAGACCCATTTCCTAGTAGTTTAACTTGACCTCTTCAAGCACAAGTGACAGTTATTTTGGTTATTACCAACATAATACTTTTAAATAATCTAGAACACACATTTGGAATATTGCATTTCAAATGTTTTCATGTCTATATTCCACCAGCCTGTAAACTTCATCAAGTTAGGATTTTTACTCTTTGGTTTTTAATCCTTTCTACTATATATAATTGAGCACATGTTATCTAGTTAATAATATCTATTGGATTAAGTTTCTTAGTGCCAATCCTCTGAAATCTATTATTACACTTGCAAGTTGTTCAATTCTTAGGTCATGTAAAAAATTGTGTGCTATGATAATGTATCCAAAATCAAGGTTTGGCTTCCTGATGCCACAACAGCGAAACTCATGAGACAAATTCTGGTGAGAATTTGGAAGAGGGTTATTCAAGTGTCAGCCACCTGAGAAGATGGGAGACTCATGCAATGCCAATCTCTCCACCTCAGTCCAGGCAGAGCTGTTTATAAGGAGGGAGAAGCAAAGTAGAACAAATCATTCATGGGGAGGGTGCTAAAAAGTTCTCTATGTGCAGGCCAGCATGGTCCATTCCAACAAGGATCTCAAAACTGGTCAAGTGATGGTCTGCTGTGCATTGTCCTAATCTTTGTCTTCCTAGCTCTGTATCATCCTGGTTTTACAGTTGAAGGTCAGCAAATTTCCTGGAACTAGGATGACTGAAGGTCAGAGTCTGTATCTTCTGAAGTTAGTACCTAGGATTCTTATATAAACACTGGAAGCCCAGTGCATGGAAATTTGTGCACTGGTAGGGTCCAGAGCAGCTGCAGGCTGCTGGCAGGGCCTTCCTCCCTTCCTATGGCCAGCCCTCCCCCTGGTCAAACTCCCAGAAGAATTCTGGTCCAGGGGACAATTTGTATACTATGCTTTTATTAAATACTATATAGGATGCTGATTATCTACAAGCGACATTAGTCAAAGTTAACATCAGAGTTAGCATTTATAGAAGCAATGTCAAAAGAATGGTGAGGAGGGTTACAATTCCCCACTGTTATACTAACAGGTAGGATCTCTGTTATAAAAACCCTGTGGCTATGACTCCATCACACTGTAAGTACCAAATGTGGAAAGGCACCTGTTGAACATCATATGCTTTTTTTCATGGAATGAATAAGTGTTGCTTGGTTCAATTCTCATCTTCCAGCATAGGTCAATTTAAGTGCCTCGGGGAAGGAAAAGTTAGGGCAGGAAACTATTCTTATTTCCATCCACAGCTGTCTTCAAGGTGGGCGGGGCTGCTGCGAGGCGCACGTGGCTGGGTGGGGACTTGGCCCTGGATCCCGCCATGTGCAGGGTCTGGGTCTCATGCGATTTTGCTCAGTGGGCCTCTAGTAATTTGATAAAAGATGTGCCTTATTAATGAAATCCATGGTGATGTACAACCACACTATGCTCAGGGTCAAAGGATGTTAAATTTGAATAGAAGCAAATGTCTTCTGCCTGAACTTTTCAGTTGTAAGGAAACTTTATAAAACACATAGGATGGGAAAATGAGGCTTATGAGCTGTATCTTGGGACTCCCAGGGTAATAAAAGTTTTCTTTACTAGAAAATTCACTTCTTTATGTTCAAATGTTTCTATCTTCAGAAAAAAAACACACACAATTTATGTGAACCACCATCATTGCATAATTAGTAAATGCCCACTAGGTAAATCAAGGTTTGCTTTTCTGTCCATTGCAGACTTAAGAGAATTTTAATTCCAAGAATTAGAAAACTCAATTCAAACTTATTTAAACAACAGAGGGAATGTATTGACTCATATAATTAAATTTCCTAGATACAGTTTACTTAAGGCTCTGGCATGGTTTGTTTAAAATTCTCTAAGCTCGTGATCCCCCATATCAACTTCCTCTTCAAACAGGCTTCCTTCATTCTAACAACTGGCCCCAGCAATCACAGGTCTCCAATGGACAGAGCCTCTGTGCAGAGTGAGCTTTGCATTGCATGAACCATGACTTGCCTTGATCCCTCCAGGCAGGCAGATACCATGTTCTTACCATTTCAGGTCTGGTTTGCCTGGTTCCATTACTGTGGTGAAAGGAATGGGGTTTTATTCATTGGTTTATCACCCAAACAACATAATTCTTGACACACAGGAATGGTGAGGTGAATACGTAGTAGGAACTATAAGGAACCATATGAATAATCACGGAAATACTCACCTAATTCACTTTTTATTTATTTATTTATTTATTTATTTATTTAAAAAATATATATTTTATTGATTTTGTACAGAGAGGAAGGGAGAGAGATAGAGTTAGAAACATTGATGAGAGAGAGTCATCGATCAGCTGCCTCTTACACACCTCCTACTGGGGATATGTCCGCAATCAAGGTACATGCCCTTGACCGGAATCGAACCCGAGACCCTTCAGTCTCCAAGCCGACACTCTATCCATTGAGCCAAACCGGTCTCGGCCCTAATTCACTTTTTAAAAATTACTGCTTTTTAATTATATGCTGAATCCAGCTGTTTATATTATCAATTTTTCTCCTCTGGTGAATCTTTTCCATTAGAATGCCAAAAAAAAAAAAAGGTATTCTTTATCCCATATTAAAAAAACCAAAAACAGCCGAAACCAGTTTGGCTCAGTGGATAGAGCGTCGGCCTGCTGACTGAAGGTCTCTGGTTCGATTCCGGTCAAGGGCATGTACCTTGGTTTCAGGCACATCTCTGGTGGGGGATGTGCAGGAGGCAGCTGATTAATGATTCTCTCTCATTGATGTTTCTAACTCTCTATTCCTCTCTCTTACTCTCTGTAAAAAATCAATAAAATATATTTTAAAAAACAACAACAAAAAAAACCCCAAAATGATAACAACAACAAAACACTCTTGACTGTACTTTCCCCTCCAACTATGGACTTCTTTCTATCTTTCATTTTATAACAAACGTCTCCAAAGAATTACGTATGTAGACAAGTCAGTTCTCTTCTTCCATGGCTTTACAAACCCACTCCAACACAACTACTGTGCCACACTCTAAGATAATAATGGCCAGTATATTTCTGAGCTCAATGGCCAGTTTGTATTCCATATTCCACTTGATCCATGTGAACATTTGATCTGGTTGAACTCTTCTTTCATGAGACTTTTCCTTATTTGGCCTTTAGATCAATATAATCTGTGTTTCTTTTATTTATTTTTCCTGAAAATTCATTGTCAATTTCTTATCATTTTCCCTTATCTTTATGTCTAAGAATTGTTAGTACAAAATACCTTAGGATTTTTTGTTGTTGTTGCTTTTTTGTCCATATTAGTTTCTTGTTGACCAAATAAATTTCATGGCTCTAATGACCATCTTTATGAAAAACATTTCTAAATAGTTATATCATTAATTTTGTATTCTCATATTAACTGTAGATTTTCATATATAATTATCTATGAGATATGTCTACTTGACCAATCTCAAAATTAATATCCTTTCCTCCAAGTTCATCTCTGATACCTCATTCAGAAACTTGTTGATTATTCCCTATCAAAATAATGTTGCTAATTATTCATGATAATATTTAGTGGAAACAATATTGATTCCTTTATGTGTAATAAGATCAGATATAGAATTTCCAAATTCTATTTTTGATTCATAAATAATTTGCTAAACTTTTTTTGCATCCACTGATTGAGTGAAAAATATTTTTCACTAAATTGGATTAATGTTCTTCTTTACCCCAGAGCCTGCAAACACCTCTTAGTATCTAACAAGAGTGGAATTAGGGCTAAAAATGATTAATGAGGAATTTGAGAGGTTAATAAAAATGTGCTCTAGAAATCAGTTCCATAAAGAAAGTTGTAAATTGTTTATAGTTTAGTTTTTCAAAATTGTATTCATGAAATCATTAAAACGGACTGCTTCGGCAGTTCCTATCATTAATTGAAAATGTCAGGGAACTATGTTTTAATGCTTGGTTCCATTCGCCAAATCATGCAATCAGCGTGTTCGGTCCCAGGTACACTTGTGTAATTGTTTCTGTTAAAAGCCCACGGTGTGCACTGCAGACAGTTAAGGACAGAGATGGATGGCACTAAGCAGCCGCTCCCAGTAATTGGACAGTGTCACTTGCAGCATGTCATTTGCACTGTGGCAGAAATTGGGGCTCCGGGTGCACAACCTACTCCTCACCCCTTGTAGGAAAATTACCTGGATCCTCAGAATGCATTATGTTCTCAGTGCTATCGTGTGATTTCCATTCCCCCTGAAAGCATGATGAATGCATTGTATATAAATTGCAGGTTCTTCTAGTAAACGCAGGCACAGCCATTAATTAAAGTGACCACACCAGTCTATAAAGTACAGCTGCAACAAAACTGGCAGATGTTACATGATTTATTTCTCTCTGTTCCAGAATTCAACAGGAAATATAATTAAACTTGTCTTCACCGCATCTGTGCAATTGTATACCTTCTTTATAACTAAAGAAAACACACACACACACACACACACACACACACACACACTTGTTTTGTTGTTATTGATGCTATTTATCCTGAAAATATCAGCCACCTTTTTAATCATTGAAAATCAGATACTATTTAACACTAAGGAAGAAAACAGTGCATTTCAGCTTTCTGACACTTATTCCACCCTTAAATGCCCTATAGTTATTCTAATACAAATGAACTGTATTAAACTTTGGCCAACAAATTATGACACTATATAATTGTATAGGAGTTATTTTTACTTTTTTTCCATGCAAAGTAATGTCCCTTTAACGATGTAGGGGGAGTGAGGCAGAATGAGCTGATGGCGCTGGAAGCCCTAAAGCAAATGCAGTGTTGTACTATTCTCCCCAAATAGACAGAGTGTGAGTCTGGGATAACTTCTGGATGGCATCCAAATTTAAAAATGAATACTTAATCCTAATTATCTTGGATGAGCGCTCTATATCCCACAGGGGAGAACTCCTGAGTACCGTTCCTTAATGGAACAAATTGTTTATGCATAACTTACCTAACAACTAAAATATTAAATCAGTATTTATTGAAATACTTCCTGGGTCGTCTCACAGTAGCTGAGGCACTAGGTACAGTTCTACAAACTCCTGTACTGGAGTCGATTTACTGTCAGGAATGGTCAATCCCCTCCAATTGTCAATCCTAGATAGCAGGTGGATCAATAATTAATGGCACAAAATCTATCTGACTGACAGCTTTATAGAGTTTTTGTGATTATGTTAAATAAATAATCATCAGCTTCTATTTTTATGTGTATCTATTAATTTAGAATGATAGATGTCTCTCCTAATTCCATGGTTTTCTTTTTATAATACAGTTTTACTTTTTATTTTCTGTAAGTTTTAAGCATCTGGCAACTCCACAGTTGAGGACTTGGGCAGTTGATAGTTATTATCCCCATGTCTTGCTCAGTGTGGGCTGCTATACAGACACTGGCTTGCACTGTAGTCTTAGTCAGAATCTCTGATATCTTTTCTAAATAAGAAGTTCTATAAACCCTTCTAACACCTCATAAACGATATAGGCACAGTGATTAACAATCCCCCTAATAAACTTTATGAAGGGCTGAAATTCTGTATTGAAACAACTCACTCAGTAAAACCCTGTTACAGACCCACTACAAATTAGGCATGTTCTAGGCTGGGGTGACATCAGTGGACTTCATGGCACAAAGCCTTACCCTCTTGTAGTTTGAATTCTGCTGGGATTTTATAGCTAATCACATGAGTAAGTGAAACATGCAGCAGGTTAGATGGTGGCAATTGCTGTAGAGAACACAGTGAGAAAAGGGTGGTGGGTGTTGCAGCAAGGATAAATATAATTGGAGTTGCCTTAGTCAGGGCAGCTTCACTGGGAGACCAACATGGAAGCCAAGGCCACAAAAAGAAGAAGGAGCATGCTTGGTGTTGAACTGGAGTGAGGAAATTCCAGGGAGAGAGAGCAGCAGGTACAGTACTGAGTGGGGAGGGATAAGACAGGCATTTAAGTGAGCAGTGGGGAGTGAGTTAGAATAAGGAGTCCCTTGGCAAGCGGCTTTTTGGCCATTGTGTGACTTTGGTTTGACATTCAAAATTTGGAACAATTTGATAAGAAGAATGATATACTCTTGTTCACATTTTATAAGTAGATGCAAGTAGCTTCTGTGTTGGAACACATTTAAGGAAGGAAGGTTGGGATTATAAAGGCAATTACGAGGCTGCTGGAATAATCCTGTTACTGAGGAAGGTGACTTACATCACTAGAGGCTTAAAAGAAATTAAAGTTACCCTGGCTAGTGTTGCTAAGTGATTAGAA
This sequence comes from Pipistrellus kuhlii, assembly GCF_014108245.1. NCBI lineage: Eukaryota > Metazoa > Chordata > Mammalia > Chiroptera > Vespertilionidae > Pipistrellus > Pipistrellus kuhlii. The sequence goes on along the minus strand of NW_023425449.1, from coordinate 44,729,681 downwards.
TGTCAGCCTGTGGACCAAAGGGTGCTGGATTCAATTCCCAATCAGGACACATACCTGGGTCACAGCCTCAATTCCTGACCCTGGTGGGGGAAGGTGCAGGAGGTAACCAATCAAGTATCTCTCTCACATTAAAATTTTTCTCTCTCCCTCCCACTCACTCACTCACTCACTTCCTTCCACTCTCTCTAAAAATCAATAGAAAACAAATCCTTGGGTGAGGATTAATAAAAATAAATAAATAAGGAATTAAAGTTTTATTTTTTAATTTTAATTTAAAATGTTTTCAGCTTTTTGAGATATAATTGATACATAACATTGTGTACAATTAATGTATAGAACACAGTAATTTTGGGTATATACATATATACACACATAGCAAAATAATTATATAAGTTTAATTCACATATCACTCATCTCACATAGTTACATTTTTTTTAATGTGTGAGAACTTTTAAAATAAATCTTCTTAGGAACTTCAGATCTATCTTACAGTTATTAACTTGGTCACCATGCTGAACACTCCATCCTCAGGACTTACTTATCTTCTACCTGGAAGTTTGTGCCCATAGGTGACCTTCACCCATTTCCCCCACACCCTGCCCTGGCATCCAGGAATCTCTCCTCTGTTTCTGTTTTCAGATGCCATGCATAGATGAGATCGTGCAGTCCTGGTCTCTCTGTTTTTCTTATTTTACTCAGCACAATGCCCTCCCTGCGGATAAGGCTGTATTTTCAGTGCTAGGACTAAGTAATTGAAATAATGGCGTCATCACAGACTGCAGGAGGAAAGGATCAGGCCTGGAGGCAAATCAGAATATTGCTCGGATGAGGATGAGTTACAAGTTACAGTTAAAAAAGCAAATGAAGGTTTCAGGAGGCAGTTAGCTATTCATACGACTCTGTAATTCATGGAATCAAATATTTATGGATGTCTTTTCAACATAAAGACCTGGGGCTGAGAACCACCAAAGGAAACTGAGAAGTAGTCAGGATCATTAGGTAAAAACAAAACAAAAAACAATTAAACTCCCCCCCCCATTCCAATCAAGTATCCAATCAGGAGATTCCGTTGACCAGGAAGCTGCATGAAGATGGTATTTCATTTTTCTTTCTTCTTTCTTTCTTCTTTCTTTCTTTTTTCTTTCTTTTTTTTTTTAATCGAACATATGCTGCTGAAGACCCCAGGGGATAAAGAATGGGATTGAGCAATTTGATTCACCAAAGAGATCTGTGCTAGATTGAGCAGACCTTTCTAGTGGAGAGCAGACCAGCCCCATTCTCGGATCTTCAGGTGGAATGCTTGGAGAGAAAGTGAGCAGAGACCTCTTTCAGGATTGTTGCAATAGGGCAAGAAGATATACAGGACAACAGCAGACAGCTCAGGAGAGTCAGAATATCCTATATAATAAAGAGCTAATATGCAAATGGTCATAGCGCAATCATGCCCTCGTTCCCTCATGCCCAAGGTGGGTGGGGAGCGGGGACCTGAGGCCTGGCAGGAGGACCTGAGGCTGCACCAGGCGACCCAAGGTCACATCCTGCACTCAGAGGGCTTGAGAAGCATGGGGCCAGCCCGGTCTGGGTCTCCTGTGATTTTGAGGCACACACAGGCAGGAGGGGACTTGACTCTGGGTCCTACAGCACACCCCAAACTCTGACAGGAGGGCTATTTTCATATACATTTTACTAATTTTCTTTCATCTCTGTCACTTGTATTATAGAGAAAGAGAAAATAGCAATATTAAAATATTTCCTCTAATTAATTCCCTTTTAATGTGCAGGAATTTTGTGCACCAGACCACTAGTTCCTTTATACTAGACATAAACATATCACATTTGTTTGCTGTATGGAAGGGTCCAGAAATAGGACATGACTAATGATGGAAGTGAAAAAGCACAGTTATTGTAGTGATATCATTGAAGTGCAAGGAGGCATCTAATGTAGAATTAGAAAGTTTTCTTTTCATGAAATATAATTGTTTCACACATAGTGAAAGAGAATGTGTAGAGTGTATGTGCACTGACATAGATATCCTGAAGATGTATTGCTTAAAGTCTGTGGGAATTATTTTGATTCTCTGTTTTCTCATTGGACTAGAAGACACAGCCATCAGCTCTGACATGGGTGGGTACTGTGAATAAAGGAGAAGGAGAGCTCTGGCCTAGCAGCTCCCAGTGTCATCTGGTACATGGAAGGGCCATGGATTCAATCCCTGGTCAGGACACATGTCTAGGTTGCTGATTCAAACCTTTGTTTTCCTGTCTTTGTGCCACCCACAAAAACACTGCAATTGCCCATGAAAGATGCCCAATAAATTTTCTTGAGTGAATGAGAAGAAATTTTCCTAACTTATTTTACAATTTAATTCCAGTACTTTCTTAGAAAACATATAATTCTCCTGTTTATTCTCCTATTCACAGTGTGTCATTTTAATATCTCAGGATCTGCTCCTACTATTATGAAACAAGCCTTTCACCAAGAAAATTGTTTGAATAGATCAAACAAATTTTGAACAAGTTCATTGCAAGCTATTAGATACCAGAAAATGGAATTTTACTTCAGTCATATTTTTTTGTGTTATTTTGAGTTAGATAAATGTCGTGAACTCTAGTAGAAATATCAAATGATGAAGAAGTTTCTGATCTGGAATTCTATTGTAGATGTGGCCTTTTGTTTTCTGTCTCACACATAATAAACAGCATTTTCTCAATGCTCAGATAAAATTGTTAACTGCTGAAGGCAATTGCCTTGTGTATACATTGCTTTAAAGTGTTCTCACAAATAAAAAAAAATCAAATATATAGTAATGAAAAATAATAGATGGAGATGCAATTTGATTCTAGAAATACCCAGTCTATTTCATGTAGAAGAAAAGAACTATTACACCATAACTATGTTAAGCAATTTGAAAAAATACTTGAGAGCTGCTTTTGTGTAAACATTCATGGTCTTTGCAAAAATTTAATATTAAATTTAGCTAGCATGTAATATTATATTAGTTCCAAATGCACAGCCTACTGATCCTTTACATACCTCACAAAGTGACCAACACAACATGTCTAGTAACCATCTACAACTGTATACAGCCATTACAATATTATTGACTCTATTTCCTGTGCTGTCCATACCAATGACTTAGTTTATAGCTGGAAGTTTGTCTTTTATGAATGGGTTTGTTTCATTACAATTTTTAATATATTTTTTTATTGATTTTGGAGAGAGGAAGGGAGAGGGAGAGAGAAACATTGATGAGAGGGAAACATTGATAGGCTGCCTCCTACACATCCCCTCCTGGGATCAGCCCAAAACCTGGGCACTTGCCCTCACCAGGAATGGAGCAGGCGATCTCCTGGTACACAGGACACACTCAACCCATTGAGCCACCCCAGCTGGACTCTCATTTTAGAATTCCTCAGAAGTTACATTTTGGAGTAAAAATCATGACAGGAAATTTTAGTAACCTTCTCAGGCATCAATATCCATCCCTAAAAGCTGCTGTGAGTCCAAGGGAAACACTACTGTTCCTATTTTGTGAGAGTGCTCTGTAGAGGGACTCATGAATGTGTGAACAAGCTTTCCATTGTGATAGGAGGGAGATTAGATTTGTCAACAATAAAAGCCCGCTATTCAGCACTGCAGTTGAATATGATTGTATCATTATTTTGAAATATGTCTCTGTCTTCGTGTATATTTCCTTTGTTTTCATTACCAGTGCGTCGGTGTGGTGTGAATGGCCTTGAAGCATGGCCCTCTCTGTCTGTGCGAACAGGCCTTCGGAGACTCCAAGTGCATCAAGCTGCTGGAGAAGGAAACAGCCTCCTACTCACAGCGCAGCTCTATTTCCAAGGGCGATCAGATAAAACAAGTGTGACCTTCCATCTTTACTTTTAAAAATGAGCCATGATTGAAACATTTATATCTAACACACTCCTTAGGAGAGGCCTTGCTGATAACAGGGTTTTAAGAGATTGATGTTCAGAATCAAAACAACTTTGACCTTCAACTCCTAACTTGGCAATGCCTTTGTAAAGGAGCCTTTGAAATTTCAATAAGGACCTTAAAAACTGTATCTAACATATAACATACATTGACTGGGTCTGTTGCTTTATTACAATAACAACATTGGATAGGACTTAGGTGTGTTTAATACCTGCAGCTGCTGTTTAGTTAAATAAAAAGTGTGGCTCAGGCAGGGCAGGCAGCCAGGCTGTGAGGATGCAGTGAAGCATCCCTTCAGCGCTGAGCTGGGCAGCCGCAGCCTGCTGGGAAGTGACGCAGGGCACAGCCCCGCACAGGGAGGGGCCTCAGAGGGCGCCCGGCTCCTGAGGAAGAAAGGTTTTGGACAAATTCCAGATCTTTACCAGCCAATGATAAACCAGAATATAAAATGAATTAAAATGTAATGTGTACCTGGACTGGAAGAAACTGCGATCACGGTTTCTTTAATAAAGCCCAACTCTTAAATAGCCCTCTGTTATTCATGAAAAAATACAGTTGTTTAAGTGAAATAATCATCTTCCTTATCAAAGACATTTTGTTAGACATAAAAAAGTATAACTTGGCACAATGGCTAGTGTTTCCCAAGCTTGTCTTTCAAGAACCAGAGAGCCACTTAATTATAATACATAGTGACTATGGCCAACCATGTCCTGAAGGTCAAGATGAATGCTCAGTGTGGAAGGCGGCACAGGTTATTAATTCCCAATCTGGGCTGTCAAGCAAGGCCAAGGTTCGTCTTTTACTGCTGTCCCGATAGCTCACTTGACTACACCCATTGGAAACAAGTCAATTTAGGTGACTGCCAAGATGGTAACCCCCGTGGAAGGACTTGCCAAATGGGAAGCCTTGATTAAATGAATGGTGAGAGGCTTCCCTGGGAATCGATAGTTATGTTTTTTCATCAGATGAAACAGCCACCTTGGTGATGGCTGACTGAATCTGATGGTTAATCAACTCAAGGTAGAGAATCTATGGGCTTGGCATGGCCTGTGAGCACTGCTTGGCAAGAAAGCTTTGTGAAACAGATCAGAGCTGTGACTGTGCCAACGTGCTTCTCTCTAGCATTTGGAATGGAGATATGAGAGGGCTGTAGAGCGAAGTGTGAGATGTCCCTGGGCAGAAACAAAGGCGTCGGTTCTGAGAAAGCTGCTGCAATCCAGCTGTGACTAGGCTAACACATGTTGATGCTGGGTTGAGAATACAATCCAGGCTTTGGGTCTTATTAAGAAATCGGTTAGTTTTTTAGCTGCAGTGCCACGTTCCTGTCTTTACAAGTTCCTTAAAATCCCACTGCCAATAAAACCCAGACAGTAGGTTATTGAGTATTCCTTTTTCATAGCACTTATTCTTACCTTCCTTAACCCCTATTACTGTCTTTAGAACTCACTTTAATACTGAAAAACCTGCAAGTTTATTCACTAACATTTTGTAATCTTGCATACCGTAATTTTTTGGGCCAGAAAGGTTAGTCAAACAAGGAAAATATACTACCTCAAAGATATAAACACAGAGTCTGTGACTCCAAAACCAATTGCCATATATGTCACCCATATGCCACATGCATTTCATTAAACAACAAACATTGCGATGTCTATTTAAATGTATGCATTTACATCTGACAAAGAAAGGTTTTAGTGAGTAAACTACTCCTGTTTCCTTTTCTGGTGAATTTCACTTTCTTCCCAGTCTTAGGGAAAATGAAGACTAAACGCAATGAAGCTGATTGGATGATTCAAAGAAATGCAGTATGCTTAGGGTCTAAAAGGGCTCATATTAGCTAACTTGGAGATATCTGAGGATGCAGAGAGAACTGGAGTATCCTCTGAGTGCTAACCATGGAGTGCAATCAAAATTATCGACCTTGAATTCTAACACACTTTACATACCCTGATTGAAGTACTGTGTTTCCCTGAAAATAAGACATCCTTCGAAAATAAGACCTACTTACAGGTTTCCTTCTGATAGAAATATAAGGCATCCCCCTGAAAATAAGCACCCCCAGGCTAAACATGAGAGATTTGGTCCACTGATTCTTAAAGAAATGGAGTCACAAGAAATTCACCAGGAAATTCAGGAATTGGATTGTTATGATGATGTTCCAGAAGATGATATGATTGTCATTGAATAAATGAGTAAATTCTTGATACTGTAGGATTCACAGTTTGTCTGGTTTGTGTTGACAACTACTGTACTACCGTACCGTATACAGGTAATAAATTTCCTTTATTTTCATTTAACAATAAATGTGTACCATATTGTTCTTCATGGAAAAATAAGACATTCCCTGAAAATAAGACCTAGTGCATCTTTGGGAGCAAAAATTAATATAAGACACTGTCTTATTTTTGGGGAAACTGGGTAAATGACATAATAGTTTAGGAAACAAAATTTTTCATAGTTGTAAAAAAATCTTATAGCTTATATTAATAACAAATTTTTAAAATTGTCTGTCATCTGTTCTGGACTGAATATTTGTGTCCCCCCAAATTTATATGCTGAAATGCTAATCTCCCATGGTTTGATCCTGGGAGGAATTTAGGTCATGAGGGTGGAGCTCCCATGAATGGGATTAGTGTTCTCATAAGAGACAGAGGAACCCTCCCCTTAATTCCCCCCCTCACCCCCCAAATGAGGGTATGACCCTCTGCAAGCTCTCACACACCAGATCTGCCAGCAGCTGACTTTGGCTCCCAAACCTCCCAAACTGAGAGAAATAAAGGTTTGCTTTGAGCCACCCTGTCTGTGACAATTTGTTACAGATACCCAAGCTGAGACCATCTGAGCTGTTCAGCACACAGTCCTGGCTCTTGGATTATAAGGATTACGAAAGAAACCAAATAGAAGTTCTGCCTTCCCCAAGGAAATGTGTAGGACTTCCGCTTCCCACTTATGTCAAAAAGTTTCCTTCTTCCCCGCCAAGACATCCAAATAGCGTGCCTGATATACAAAGGCAAAGTCCATACAGGCCTCTTTATCACATTCTTTCTCGTGGGTAGTTGTCCAAAAGACCCTCCTACATATACATTCTGTTTTAAAAAAATGCAGAATAGCACTCTAGCAGAACTTTCCAGAACTGCTCAAATGCCCTCAAATAATGTGTGTGGTACCGTGGTCCTCTGAGGATGAGGGGACACATGCACATTTGATACTGCTGAGGGCTCCACAGGGCGTGCTCCTGGGGGAGAGATGTTTTGGGCCCTGCTGCTGTCTGGGCTGCAGCTCCCATGACCCTGTGAATGAGAAATGGTCCTGGTTGATTGTCCTGAGCTTTGATTGCTAATGTGCTCATATGGGATTATGGAACAATTTTGTGTTTACATGTACATCCCTATGTTTTAAACTCTGAAATTCCGAGACTCATATTGAATTGAAATCTCCCCAGAGGGTCATTGTGTGGATGAAAGAAGATGGATCCATGTATCATGCCAATTCCTGGGTGTGAATCTGTATTACTAGCCTATATAACCCATTGAAGTGTAATGGTTTACATTTCAAATTCCTAAACATTCTTTAGTGAGTTTTAGGGGAAATAGACAAATGGTAGTTGAACCTGTTTTACAAATTTCAGCTAACTAGTTTCCTCATTGATTTTGAGGGCATTCTGGCCAGCTTTGCTAGGTATGCATGGCAGAATTAACACATTTCACTTGCTTTCACATGAAGGCAAAAGATGACTTTTTAAAAAAATATATATTTTATTGATTTTTCACAGAGAGGAAGGAAGAGGGATAGAGAGCTAGAAACATTGATGAGAGAGATACATCGACCAGCTGCCTCCTGCACACCCCCTATTGGGGATGTGCCCGCAACCAATGTATATGCCCTTGACCAGAATCGAACCCGGGACCTTTCATTTCGCAGGCCAATGCTTTATCCACTGAGCCAATCTGGTTTCGGCAAAAAGATGGCTTTTTATTGAAGGATAATTTAATGGAGCCAAAGAATGTCTCTGGATGAAAGAAAACTATTGATATGTTTCAAAGTTTCTTGCATGTGCCTGGATGTTGTCAGGTGGTTGCTGCTCGGGGTAAATGAGATTTCTGGAGTAGCCATCAGGGAAGGAACAGCAGTGTCAGCGAATTTCAAATCCACAAAGGAAAGGAACCAGGTTTCACCCTCTGTTGTGTCATAAAATTACTCCACAATGTGATAGGAAATGCAAATCTGACCCAGTTCAGTTCACTAAATGCACCTGTTTAAAATGACTGTCTCTAGTAGGAAACTGGTATACAGAGTACAGGAGAAAACAATAGAATAAGAACATGAAAAACAAAAAGTACACTGAACGGGCAAACCATAATAAAAACAACTTCACCCGTTTCCTCCTGAGGAATCTGTGACTGGGTAACTGGGGACACGTGGGTCGTGTTGGATTGGGACACTGGCTGGGTGCGTGCCTCCAGGAGACAGGCCGCTGCCTTCAGGAATCTCCGATGCAGCACTGCATTGTTGAATAAACAGCCTCTAGGGCCTGGGCCGTTCTCTGAGGCACAGACCATCCCTTCCCAGCAGATGGAGGGTGGGCCTTCTCTTAGACATGGTCACTTAACTTAGAATCCCAGGGACTCATATAGACAACATAAGGAGCTTCATATGCATTTGTATTGCAGTCCTGAGATTCTTGTAACTAAGTTATTGAAGGTTCAATACATTAAAGATAAGTTTGTGCCCAACTGAGACATATGGAACCCACATGCCATATAGTCTCAGAAACTTATTTTCAGAGTTCTGTGAGGTTTTATTTTTAATTAAAAGAAATCCACATCTGCTGATACCGGTTTGGCTCAGTGGATAGAGCGTCGGCTGCAGACTGAAAGGTCCTGGGTTTGTTTCTGGTCAAGGGCATGTACCTTGGTTGTGGGCACATCCCCAGCAGGGGGTGTGCCAGGAGGCAGCTGATCGATGATTCCCTCTCATCAATGTTTCTAACTCTCTATCCCTCTCCCTTCCTCTCTGTAAAAAAATCAATAAAATATATTTAAAAAAAAAAAAAAAAAAAAAAAAAAAAAAAGAGCCAAGACCGATTTGGCTCAATGGATAGAGTGTCGGCCTGGGGACTGAAAGGTCCAGGTTGGATTCCAGTCAAGGGCATGTATCTTGGTTGCGGGCATATCCCCAGAAGGTGTGTGCAAGAGATGGCTGATCGATGACTCTCATCCATGTTTCTGACTCTCTATCTCTCTCCCTTCCTCTCTGTACAAAATCAATAAAATATATTAAATAAAAAAAAGAAAAAAAATCCACATCTTGTTTGATTTGAGGGAAGCCTGGTCTTTATTAACCCCTAGAGGCCCAGTGCATGAAATTTATGCATGGGGGAGGGGTCCCTCAGCCTGGCCCACACCCTCTTCACAATCCTTAACCCCTCAGGGCATGTCCAACTGCCAGGGTAGTCTCAATCCCACAAACTGGCAATTGGACATCTCTCTTACAATATGGAACTGCTGGCTCCTAACTGCCTCTACCTAACTGCCTGATCACCCTTAACCCCTCTGCCTGTCTGTCTGATCTCTCCTAATCGCCTCTGCCTTGGCTCCTGCCACCATGGCTTCATCCGAAAGGACGTCTGGAATGACTCCCAGAAGTTCTTTTGGCTGCCAGTCTAATTACCATATTACACTTTTATTATTATAGATTGTTTTACAGTTTGATTCAAGAATAAACTGCATGCATGATATTACCAATGGATCTAACCTGTTTCTCCCTTTAATTTAATATCTACTGAGATGCAGTTTTCCCTTTCAGAGGACTCCAACTCTCTCTTCCCACCTCCTGGCTAATTGGTAATTAATGACTACCTCTCTCTCGATGTACGGTTATGAAGGTCTTCTTTAAGAAGCATCTGTGAGGCATGCAGAGGTGCTGCCTGAACACTCTGGCAATGAGCAAACCATAAGGCCTCCCTATTTTCAATGACACCCCTCCCCCAACTGGAAATGTGCTCAAAATGGCATTTTAAAAATTATGTTACAGACTGTATTGATAAAACATAAGCAGGTTTCTCAGGATGATTAAGTGTAAACCTAATTTTCAGGATGCTAAGAGCACTTTATAAATATTTATGTGGTTGGTAACCCCCATCTCCACAGGGAGCTGATTGTTAGTTCATTCTGGAGGAGCAAGGAATCTATTCCGCCCATCCGTTCCTTGTCTTGCTCTGGTTTAATTGTTTCCTCCCGAAGCCGCAGATGGCCCCGCTGACCCCATCTGCGGAGATGACCCCCAGGGCCTCTGTGTAGGAAAGTAGGGCTTTGGGAGTTTGCTCACAATCTCTGTGTGAAACAGACTCATTTGTCTTTTAGCCTTTTTGTTGTAGGGTTTATTGACCATGATTTACAGTTTTCATTGAATTTAGTTACATCTGCCTACTGTCTCTGATATCACTTTGTTATTAACCTCTGTTTCCCCAACTTCCTGGCAATTGCTTTACCTCTAGCTCATTTTCTCTCACTTTCTCACTGTACAGAGTCCATATTTTTCTTTGTATCAACTAATGTTAGGGGCGGGGATGACTGAATTTTTTAGCATCTTCAGCAGGAATGCCATATTCCCTCCTTTCTATGCCAGGAAAAACATAGGGGATTTTTATTTTATGCTTATTACCGTTTCTTCATGCTAATGCTTCTTCACTGGATGGTTCGGAGTGAAACATAGATGTCTGTGATGGAAGTAGCCCTAAGGCGGAGGTGGCTGTTCTGCTTTAGAGGCAGAAGGTATATCACACAAATGTTTGCTTCACATTCTTTGCACAGATTTCATCACTGGAAAGTTCCGAGTCGGATGAAGGACGGCAGGAATGACCCCTGGGGCTGGTCTGTTTCTCTTTCCACCCCGACGGAGGTCCTTACCGAATCCTAATGCAGGTGCTTCTCTGTGCTTCGTTCCTGTCAACACGGTGCAGGTAAACACACAATATCTGCAACCCCAAACCTTCTTTATTGAGAAGTACAGAATAATTTGAGATTAAATAGAAAAAAGATCTAAATTATTACTCTTTAAAAAATGTATGTAACACATGTAGGTGTAGGGAATAACAGTACCCCTATAAAATGAACCAGTTCACTGTTTAACTTTTTGTATTAATTTGGTTTATGCTGTATTCCACAAAGGAACTATTCAAATGATCCATAGATTATAAACCCCAAATTCAATAAAAAATTGTTAGGTAAAGGCTTTACTTAAATGTTCGGTGGAGAGGACATTCAGCTTGGGCTGTGGGGGCCTGCACTTTGCTGCACTGGAAGCTCCTGGCTCCCACAGCCTCGACCTCAGGACACATGCATGGGGAGCTACATACTCTGACACTGTTTTCAGCTCATTCCTGTGCCCCGCTGCTGAAAAGACCACAGGAAAAGGAGAAGGTTAAATACTTGAGGATAAACTATGTAGCTGTTTAGATCCTAATGGAAAATAATTGGAACATCCAAATATTTCAGTAGAGCGCCATTGAAAAGGGACTCTTTAATGGCAAATACAGAATTAAGGGAAGCACTAAGTCTTGGGGAAGCCTCAACAGACTAGACAAAGCCACTGGGAATGTATGCAGATTATTAAATATGTCCACTGTGTCCAGCTCTCAGAAATCACTCAGCGCTCAGGAAAAAGGACACAGGCTGTTGGGTGGCATCATGAATGCACTCTATGTAACTCTGATTCCCAGGCTCCGACCCATCCAGCAGCATTTGTCAGCCTTGGTCTCACATTCTCCCTCTCAAAATCTTCACTTAGCATACAAGTTCTCCTCTTTCATTTTTGCCTTCCCCTCTCCCTTCTCTGCTCCTCTTCCCCTCTTCCCCTCTGCCTACATTTCCCTTCCCTCCTCTCTCCCTGTTCCTCCCTACCTCTCAGTCTGCACCCTCTCCCTTATTTGCTCTCCACAATACTGACAGCTCCTTCTTAGTCTCCTTTAGGGACTCTAACCTCCAGAGATTTGAAAGCTCTAGGACTTAACCCGAAATCCTATTTCCTGGGTGTTTAGCATATAAAGGCTACTATATCGGAAACTGAACTCCTGATATTCACCAATACCAAAACTGCCCCTCTTAGTGTTCCAGTTTCAGTAAATATATAGACATTACAGCTCCCTGTCACTGCAATGCCACAGCTATCTTCTTGAGTAGCAGTGGGTAAAAAATTAAGTCCAATTTAATCAGCTATCTTCTTGTAGCAGTGGGTAAAAAATTAAGTCCAAGCCTCAGTCTCCGTGTCTGTCATGCCACCACAGCCTGGCAGTTCTGTCCTCATATTAAATGGCACACGAATCAAATTATTTAGCCTCATTAATACAAAGTACATACTTTTTCTTTGGGTTGTCATTATGCTAGTATTTCAGTCCAAATTACAAAGTGATGCACACTGCTGTAACACACCCTAAAACACAGTTATGTAATCTCACATCATTTCTTGCACAGATAAAGTTTGGTCTCAGATGAAGGTTCCCCTACATTGTGAAATCTATGCCATGTATAAACAACAGTCCCCAAGTTCATTGTCAAGGGAAAGAGTGAAATGGACAAGCAGCTCAGCTTTTCAGTGGCTCATAGTTATCGGTTGGAACTAATCACATGGCCCCCACAGGCCTGCCAGACTTGGGAAGCTCAGCCAGCAGTTGACACCAGGAAGATTAGCAATCCGTCACACTTTCTTGTAGCCTTTTACCCAGTTTCTCCCAAGTGCAATGCTTTTTATGTTTTGAGATGTTACATTTATATAATATTGAAGAATGAACTTGGACTTAATTTTTTACCCACTGCTACAAGAAGATAGCTGATTAAATTGGTCCCTTTTGTTTTCAGAATTTTTTACTTGCATGAGCATACAATATTTTTGAAGCCTACAAATTGATAGCTAAAATATTTCATCAACATTTATATTATTGCAAACATGTAGTACCTGATATACCTTTAATATGGACTTTTTCAATAATATTGCACTATATATACCATAATGGGTTCACAATACTATAACTTATTAAAATTATATCTTAATTAATATTCAAAAGTTTTATTTCTCATTAAACTTTATTTTTTTAAATTTATTATTATTTTTTAATATATTTTCTTGATTTTTTACAGAGAGGAAGGGAGAGAGATAGAGAGTTAGAAACATCGATGAGATAGAGTCATCGATCAGCTGCCTCTTGCACACCCGCTACTGGGGATATGCTTGCAACCAAGGTACATGCCCTTGACAGGAATCGAACCCGGGACCCTTCAGTCCCCAAGCCGATGTTCTATCCATTGATCCAAACCGGTTTTGGCTAAACTTCATTTTTATTATACTTCTACATATAAAGTCATACTAACATAATATATCTTATGATGATAAATTATTAATTTGTCTACAGGTTATATTTTTTGTAATAAAATATGTAAAGACATGGAAACTTATTAATTTTTAAAAATTTTAACACTTATATAGCTTTAGTTTTTAAGAAATTTCTTCTGGACTGGGTTTTTTAATACTACTATCCTTTATAATAAAGATATAATATGTAGCCGGGACCAGTTTGGCTCAGTGGATAGAGCGTCGGCTTGGGGACTGAAGGGTCCCGGGTTCGATTCCGGTCAAGGGCATGTACCTTGGTTGCGGGCACATCCCCAGTGGGGGGTGTGCAGGAGGCAACTGATCGATGACTCTTTCTCATCGATGTTTCTGGCTCTCTATCTCTCTCCCTTCCTCTCTGTGAAAAACCAATAAAATACATATAAAAAAAAAGATATAATATGTAAAGGGTAATTATGCCATGAAGCATAAAGACCGACCGTGTAACGACCAGATCACGGATCAGCAGGAGGGTGGGCAGCAGAGAGCTACAGGAGGGGGCAGGCAGCAAGCTACGGGGGGGCAGAGGTAGAGGAGCTGTAGAAGGGCGTGGCAGCGGCAGAGAGCTACTGGAGGGTAGCAGCGAGCTATTGGTGAGCTACTGGTGCACAGATTCGTGCACAGGGCTACTAATTAGTAAATAATTGAACCAAATGTCATACAATACAACAAGTATTGATAAGTATTAAATATAAATTTGATATAAATTTATATCTGAAGGAGATGATTAGTTGGATCACATTCTATTGCTGGAATAAATATTATATTAACCATGTTTTGCTATTGTTAGATATTGTTAGTTGGACCTTTTATGCATGTGCATCAGTAGATGGAAGTGGAGAATTTCCCTGACAGTGGTGGCACTCAAAGTTTTTATCACATTACAATTCATGCCCCCAAAATCACAAAGTAGTATCAATAAAAATTTATTATTTTTAAATGATTAGCTGACAACAAGAATAAGCCTTTTTATTTTTGAAAGAAAAGATCTAAAACCATCCTGATTTAATAAAATATATTACTTACTCAGGGTTTTTCATTGTTGTTTATCTGAAAAACATAAGAAAAATATTTCACCAGCACTTTTAAATGATAATGTATTATACTGATTTATCTTTATATAATTGGAAAGTGTTAGAAAAAATGAAAAAGAAAACATTTTAAATTTCAATATATACATTAAGTAAAATATGGCTTGCATTTATAATTGTATTTTATCTCATACTTTTAATAATTCAACAGGATCTTAGAGCTATATATTCATTTATAAGTATCCTTAGGAAGATTAATCAGTTCAAGGAAAATAAATTTCATTTATCTCTAAGTCATTTATACATACTATACTTCATTAAAACTATATGTTGGATAAAACAATGCTCATTGTCAAACTAACCATCAAATCAAGCATTCTAACAGATGGCAATTTCTTAATGCAAATAAATATCAATAAATGCTTCATTATAGAAAAAAAGAAAATGATTTACAAAACAGAATTTGTGTGGTAGAACACTCATATCAGAGAGGACAAATCATGTTGCACAAATAAATTGATCTGATTTCTGATTTAATACTTTATTAAGAACAAGATATCTTATTACTTTAATACTTTATTAAGAACCATATGATTTAGTACTTTATTAAGAACAAGATAATACAATGTATTTTCATTATTTAATCTGTAATACACTGTGTGATTTAACTCATTATTTATGGGGAGAGGCCTGCTATCTAAGAATGGAGGTTTATACAACAGCCACAGAAGTTTAATTTTGAGGTAATATGGATTATATAGACACTCAAAAAGTCTATCCTTTCCTCTCACAGCCAAGAATACCTTTGTCCTGGGGTCACCCCCATAATTATTTCAATGACAAAAATGAAATAAAACTAAAACATTAAAATTACCTCCCCTGTTAAATCTCTATAAAATGAATCAGTTTAAAAATAAGTGAAATTTTTTAATTTTTGAAAGGACAGCAATAAACAAAACTGGGGGACATTTTGATTTTCAAAAGTGTTTTAAACCATGGAAGTATTTGGAAATTACTGTTACTTGGAATATGACTTTGATGTATTAGCTGATGCAAAGACAGATATTTGTATTGCCTGACCCATCCAGCCATTCTAAAGTCCACAGCACAAATTAAAGCTCATTTTCAAATCACTTGCTATGCAGGGAAGCTGACATAATGAATCCTACACAAAGTCATATATTTTATAACAAACAAAGTGCTTTTCAATAAGAGGGTCACCTATCACTGCATTACTGTACTAATGTTGCAGTTAAATCTCAAAAGAATCAAATCTTTGTTTCAGCTTTTGTTGTTGCATAAACAAGTGTACTTAAGAGGTAAATCTATTGCCTCTCTTCATAGCTGCTCCCTCCAACATTTTCGTGATCTCTCCCAGCAATTATAATCATTTGGAAATGGCTGGCTTCCACTGAGTCAGGTGATGTCATGAAGGAAAGGCCTAAGCTATTTAAAAATGTGATGAGCATTACAAAACCAAAAATAAAACAAAAGAAAAGTTAAAAATAGTCTTAAATCCTGTTTTTCAAAGCTACTTCAGAAATATCATGCAAACTCTAAAACAAATTTTGATCTAATGTTATTATTCACCTAGAATTAAATTATCCATCAATATAGAAATTGCTGTGATAAGTATTTTATTGTTAAATATCATCAGCCCCCAAATTCTATTAGGAAAGATAATAGCATTAATTTCATATTTAACTGATATCCATCTCACTGAGAAAAATGTACTCATTATTTTATTAGCTCATGGTGCTAATAAGTTATCTTCTGAATGTGCAGTTCAACCAAATTGAAAAGTCATGTTCAAACACATCTGCTTTAGATGATAATTTATAATATTTTTAAAAATCTAGATGGTTTTCTCTTTATTCATTGGAATTTTTTAACATATGCTTGTTTCCATTACAGGATCTTAAAATTGGAAAGTTTTATTAATCAAAATCACAAATGTAGAATAGCTTATTTCTCAGAAATTGAATATGTTTTTGCAAAAAAAATGTCTTTCTCATATATATATATATATATATATATATATATATATATGGAAAGAGAGAGAGAGAGAGAGAGAGAGAGAGAGAGAGAGAGAGAGAAATAATTCCTCATGTTCTAAGCATCTAGTCAATATTCTGACCCAAGAGTTAAAAAACTCTGTCGATGTTATTAATATATTTACTGATTGAAAATGAGGTAACTCTGATATGTAATGTTGATCCAGACTGAGCTGAAATAGTAGTACCCCTTTTTAAAAAGAAATTTTAATGCTGTAATATTTCTTTTATTTAAATATATATATATATATATATATATATATATATATATATATATATATATATAATTTTTTTTCTTTATTGATTAAGGTATTACATATGTGTCCTTATCTCCCCATTGCCCCCCATACCCCATTCATGATCCTGTTGTCTGTGTCCCTTGGTTAGGCTTATATGCATGCATACAAGTCCTTTGGTTGATCTCTCCCCCTTACCCCACCCTCCCTTACTTTCCCTCTGAGATTTGATGGTCTGATTGATGCTTCTCTGTCTCTGGATCTGTTTTTGTTCATCAGTTTATGTTGTTCATTATATTACATAAATGAGTGAGATCATGTGTTATTTATCTTTCTCTGACTGGCTTATTTCACTTAGCATAATTCTAAGTTCCATCCATGCTGTTGAAATGGCAAGAATTTCTTCTTTTTTACCACAGAGTAGTATTCCCAAGAAACTAGAAATGTCAATCAGAAAGGATATATGCACCCCTATGTTCATAGCAGCACAATTCACCATAGCTAAGATTTGGAAATAGCCTAAGTGCCCATTAGCAGATGAATGGATTAAAAAACTGTGGTACATCTACACAACAGAATATTTAAGTATATTTTTATTGATTTCAGAGAGAGAAAGGTAGAGGGCGAGAGAGAGAAAGAAACATCAATGATGAGAGAGAATCATGGATAGGCTGTTTTCTGCATACCCCCTACTGGAGATCAAGCCAGCAACCTGGGCATGTGTCCCAGAGTGGAACCTGCCTGGGACCCTAAATTCTGTAGGCAGACATTCTACCCACTGAGCTAAACCAGCTAGGGCAGTAATAGCCTCTTAATTGCACACACAGTAATTTTTTTATACCTCACTCCCCATAGGTATATACGTCCCCATTCCATCTCTGTCTAAATAAAATTGAAAGACCTCCCTGTGCCCTGGCTCCATGATGCCATGACATCATCTCCTTCCATAGCTGTGTGTCCCTGCCACATGCTCTCATGTTCCTCGACAGAGCTCAGTATTCTAAGCAGTCCAGGACTTTTCATTTCTGTTGCTTTTATCTGAAAGGGCATCCCTAGATAAAGCTCACCACCGAGACCTTCAATTCTTCCAGAATGCTGCTCAAATGGTGCCTTATCAGAGAGGTCTACTGTGAACACTCTTTTGAAATAGACTTCTTGCTCTTTCTATGTCCTTAATCATGATTTTTGTAATTCGTGGCACTTAGCATCACCTGACATATGATGTTTCTGTTTGGTTGCTTAGTTATTATCCGCCTTTCCTTTCATATCAGATTACAAACTCTATGGTCTGAGGAAATCTGTTCAGTTCACTTTGTCCAGAACAGGACTTGATGCACTGTAACATTCTATAAGTATATATTAAATGAGTGAATGGATATAGATTTAAAACATAATAAGTTTAAGTGAATAAAGAAAAAAAATGTTTTAAGACAGGATTGCAGGTCTTGTAGATGTGATGGACAAGGAAAGGAATCCTGGTGAGTCTGGGATGCATGTAAAGTCATCTGGTCCATGGGTCTGTCAGTTATTTGACTCTACACCAAGTGGCCAGATTATTATGATCTCTGAACGCATAATAATCTGGCCACTCAGAGTGTGTGTGTGTGTGTGTGTGTGTGTGTGTGTGTGTATGTGTGTGTGTGTATTAGAGGCCCAGGGCATGAATTCATGCATGGGCCAGGGGGAGGTTGGCGGGCCTTCCTACTGGTGGAACTCCTAGTTGAGGAGACAATTTGCATATTAGCCTTTTAGTCTATAGAATATATACTGAGATACCACATTATTATGCATTCAGAGATCATAATAATCTTGCCATTCAGTGTAAATTAAAAGCCTATTAGAGCATTTCTCAAATTAGATGTTCTTAGCTTTGTCACTGCTGTTAGGGAACCCATTTAATGGTTTTAGATATGACAATAACATTATTGGACATCACTGTCTCCCACAAAACCAGATGGCACTTAACCAAACAACAGAGCTTATTATCAAGCAAGAATTTTAGGAAACTAGGCAGTTAATTTACTTATTTTCCTTAAGTGTCCACATTTTAAACTGTATTCCTAAATAAATAGTTGCATAATTGTTGTCAGGAAAGATAAAATACATTCAATGATATCCTATATTTATCTATATTTCTATCTCTATAAAGAGCCCAGAAAATTTTAAGAGATAATTGTTATATTGTTGCAAACATTTCCTTTTCTACTTTTTGCGCGAGCACGCACACACACACACACACACACACACACACACAAATAAAAAGATTTATACACCCCAACACACAGAAAAATGTGACTAAAATTTTAGAATATAAATAACTATTGTACTTTGTATTTTCTCTGAATACCAAGAAAATCCTAAATTAAATAAAATGGAAGAGGAAAATTAAAGAATAGTTAATAAAACTAGGAAACAACCATAACCTCAAACTCTAAACTAATAAGCTAGCTTTTCAATGTGTTTTTGTTCAGAGCAAGTTATGGGACAGGGCTGAGGATGGTTGCGTTCTCCTGCAGCTTACACTCAGCAGTCAGCAGCCTCTATAGATAATCCCTCCTGAAGACAGAAGCCCGTCTATTCTTGCTGTTCTGTGTGGTTGTAGATAGGATGTGGGACCCCTCTACTTGCTGAGTCCCTCACTTTAACTGGGTGATGGGATGTAAAGGGAGGAGATATGGAGGAGAAATCTATGCTCTAGCTGCCATGTGACCAGTTGAAGAGAAGACCTGGAGAAAGGGTTTTGACAAAAATATGTGATGCAATGCAACCTCCAGGGCACAATGTGCTGAGAAGTGGTCTGAAATAAATAACATGCATGACAGCAGCCAGCCCAAGCTTCGGACCTGGTCCCTCTCTAAACCAGCCTTGGGAAGGGCTGTGGAGAATGCATGCCCACCATTCAGAAACAACCAATGGCCATAAAGTCATCATAGTGCCACTGTGCCCTGGGCAATGCAATGGCAAAGGAAGAAAACATGCTCAATTATATTTACATAAAGGGATATGAGGTTAAATATGTGACATTTGGTGAGCCATTGATATTGCTGCTAATTATATCCTGGATACTATTTTTAATATTTATTCAAAAACCTAAGCTAATATCCTATATAGTTCAACTTTAAAAGACAGGAAGACCTGGGTCAATGTGTCATTGTGTGTACCAGAAGGTCACAGGTTCCATCCATGGTCAGGGCATTTGCCTGGGTTGTGGGCTGTGTCCTCAGTCAGAAGGCATGGGAGAGGATCAATGTGTCTCTCACACATCTCTCTCTCTCTCTCTATCTCTTTTTTTCTCTCTCTCTCTCTTTCCTTCTTTAAAAATAAGTAATAATAAACAATAATAAGACACTCAAAAGCATAATTTTAAGATTAGCATTATCTCCACTTGATAGTAGAAAAATCACATGTTGTTTTTTGTTTGTTTTTTAGTCTTGATCTCCTGGCCAATAGATGTGAGTAGAAAGTGTTTAACTTATAGATTCTCTGTAAAAATCGAATAAATGTATGGATTTGTAATGACACAGATCTATACGGACAAAATAACGCATTTAGGAACTTGGGAAATTATAATATTTTAAATATGTTTCTTAGCGTTCAAACCATTCTTGAAAATCTTGTAGATTACTTACCTTATTTATATTATCCTATATAATAAATGGCTAATATGCAATCAAATGAACAGCAGAACCACCAGCTGCTATGATGCGCACTGACCTATAGGGGGCATATGCTCAACACAGGAGCTGCCTCTGGTAGTCAGTGCACTCCCACACTGGGAGTGCTGCCCAGCCAGAAGCCAGGCTCATGGGCTCACAGCTGGCATGGTGGTGGAACCTCTTCATGCTAAGGATGACTCATCAGTCAGACATCCCCAGAGGGCTAGTGGACTGTGAGAGGGCGTAAGCCAGGCTAAGCACCTCCTCTCTGCCCCCCCCCCCCCAACCCCCCCGCTCTAGTATAGAATCAAAGTATATTACCAAGCATGTGATAGTATCTTATGAGGTGTTTTTCTTTCTTTTTTTTTTTTTTATTTAGATCATTTCAAAAATTAAATTATTTGTCAGAATCACTGTTGATTATAGGTTTTTTTTTTGTTTTTTTTTTGACACCAGTGCTAAGCATGTGAGTAATTTGCTTAGGTTATTAGTTTGTTTTTATATCTGATGTTTCAAAGCCTATTTTTGTAGCAAACTCACTGGATATTTTCAGAAATAAGTAGAACCCCAACATAGGTAGATAAATATTATCACCATGGTTACCTCACTTTTGGGGACAGTAGCAAGTGTAATGTGACTACACTGAAAACTCCCCTTAGGATATTTGCTTATTGACTCTATAATGTCCTTCTAATCATTTCTTATTCAGTGTTAAAATTTGCCAACATTAAGATTCTATAACATCACAGTAAAATGTTCCAAGAAAACAACTAAATCTGTATTATATAAACACTGTCATTTTTAAAACTAAGATTGGGTTCTAAAGGAAATAATTATTTTGGTAAAATACAAATTTTATTTTTAACCTGTTCTATTTCATTATCTAATCACAATCACTATTACATATTTCCCCCTACAACCAAAAACAAAAGCTCTGATTGGGCTTATAAAATGTGAAGTGTTTGAAACATATTCTACAGATATGAGGTTCTTAATGTTTTTATGTTTCATGCATCAGTTTAAAAATCTTATGACCACCATGTTATCTATACTAATAAAAGGGTAATGTGCCAATTAGACTGGATTGGCCAGATATCTTTCAGATGTCCTTCTGGACAAAGCCACAGTGGTGGGGTCCAAGGCAGAAGTGGTTAGTGGCAATCAGGCAGGCAGGCAGGTGAGCGGTTAGGAGGCAGCAGTCCCAGATTGCAAGAGGGATATCCAACTGCTGGTTTAAGCCCTATCCCAGATTGGAGAGGGTGCAGGCCGGGCTGAGGCAGCCTCCCCCATGCACTAATTTTAAGCTCCTGCTTCTTGTTTTATTATAAAAATTGCATGTACTCATAATATGCTGGGTATTATCTCAATCTGATCTCTTTCAGAGCTCACAATCACCTGTTCCTTGTGGAGTACAGTTATTCATTCTCCATATAGAATCCCACAGAAGCCAAAGATTTCACCTGAATGGTCATTCCAGCATTGCCTCTGGTCCAGTTTTCTTTAGAATCTTAGCTCCCTGGCAGCTTATTTGGAAGGTGCTAGGATGAGTACGATATTTCAGCATACAATGATTTATTCTTTCAGAAGGTTGGGTCTGAATGGTTACTATGTTTTAGACAATCATGAAAACTTTACAAACAACTGGTTATAGCATCAAGCCATTATTGTTCAGATAGAACTAAGGGATATCATGATGAAAATTCCTGGGGCTGAGTCCTCATAATCAAAGCCATTAGAAATCTAATGAGCTCCTGATCACTACAGATATTACAATGGAGAGAATATAGATTGCATGATTTTTGTTTCCTATAATAGTCAGGTATATAAAGGATATTAACTTTAGATGATGTTACTTGAATTTCATATTTTGTTTTGAATCTAACTCAAGCTTGAAATTAAATCAGAATTTCAAGACTTCTATTCCTCACAAGAGGGGAAACTTTCTACAAATATCTTATGAATGGAAATAGTCAAGGTTCACACAGCTCTTTATTAAAATTGTTGGCAGGGCTTTCAGCAGATTTCAATTCATGCTATTAAATTTCTGTACTTGACTTCTACATGCTTCAGGTTTAGAAAAAAAACACACTAATTTTTTATGTTCTGAAATCACTTGGCATAACAATTAGTACCTTCCCTACACTTTGCTCAGTAAAACAAGCCAAAAGCAGCAATAATATTCAAGACTACAGTCCCGGTGCATGAAAATTCATGCACTGGAGGTGCGTCCCTCAGCCTGGCCCCCTCTTACAGTCCAGGAGCCCTGAGGGGCGGGAGGTGACCCAGTGATCAGGGGAAGGTGACACCCCCATCACACCTATGCTGTTGCCACTGCCAGCAGCAAAAGCCTCGGCTGACCCTGGTCACCTGGGCCTTGGGCTGCACTGGGTGTCTGAGCAGCCACCATCCAAGACTTGTCTGTGCCTTGGGCCAGCCCTGACATCCAAGGCTTGCTTGCGCCTCAGGTGTCAGCTGGGAAGCCACCATCCAAGAATTGCCTGAACCTTGGTGGCAGCTGGGCAGCTACCATCCAAGGCTTGCCTGCATCTCAGGTGGTAGCTGGGCAGCCAACATATGAGATGCAGCCGAGCCTTGGGCATCAGCTAGGAAGCTGACATCTGAGGCTTGTCTGCACCTTGGGCTGGCCCTGGATAGTTGAGGTGGGGGGGGAGGGACTGAGGAGACTGAGGGACTTCAGAGGCAGGTGCACAGAGTGGCTGGATCCACACCTGCCACCCCAGCAGGGCTGAGGTGACTGGGAGCTGCCATCCTGTGGCTGTGGGCACTGCCATATTTGAAGGTATGGCAGTCAATTAGCATATTCCCTCCTTACTGGCTTTGGGCACTGCCATCTTGGTGACGGTGTGATGGTCAATTTTCATATTCTATCTTTATTAGATAGGATAGCTTGTCGGGTATAAAACAATATCAAATCATTTCCATTAAATCATTAAAAAATATATGTGATTTCATGATATAAGATCAAATTAGTATATATAACAATATTTTATCACCTTGTTAAAAGACTGGAATATTTTTGAAACAAAAATATGTACTTGTCAAAAATCATAAATATCATCAATGTGAAAAGTACACATTGAATATAATTATGCCTGTCCAAACATCCACTGCTTTGTTGATTGAAACATATGAGCATATAATTAACTAATTACTCTGGCTTTAGATTTCTTTTCCTATACTAACTACTCTGCTTTATAATAATTTCTGAAATGTGTCAGTGCTTTAGTGCTTTCTGGTATGAATTATTTGATGTTTATTTATGTTAGATTTTTAATTAAATACTTTCTCAAATGTATTTATCTGTAAGGTTTTATTTAGTATGAACTCTCTGAGAGTTTTAAGGCATGCATTGATGTATGTGTCTGGATTTATGCCAATATCACATAGTTTTGATTATTATAGCTTTGGAATATAGTTTGCAATTAGAAAGGTGAAACATTCAGTTTTGCATTTTCTTCTCTAGATTCATTTGCTATTTGGGGTCTGTTTTGGTTCCAAAAATCCTATCAGATGTCATATATGGGGAAAGATCATTGTCCATGGTTCCTGGGATTTGGCCTCTAGATTCCTAGAATTTCCTGAGCATGGGGGTGTCTTTCTTATTCATAGTGGTTTATGTTAGCAAAGGGGCTCACTGCAGGACCCTAGATAGCTCATGGCATCAGGATGACTCAGGATGGGGGCTACTCATGGTAAAAAGGCCAGCCCTATGATTAAAACAGTGGGTTTTTTGAGCCATCTGACATCAGCTTGATGAATGCAGAGAGATGAAGGCCTAGAGATCAAATTCAAAAGTTTGATTAATGATGCTGTTAAGCATGCATATATAATCAATTCTTCATCCAATCACAACTCTGAGCATTGAAGCTTGGTGAACTTTACTGCTTGGCAATCCTCTGCGTATGATCATCACTGATATGTCTTTTTTTTTTTTTAATGTATTTTATTGATTTTTTACTGAGAGGAAAGGAGAGGGATAGAGAGCTAGAAACATCGATGAGAGAGAAACATCGACCAGCTGCCTCTTGCACACCCCCTGCTGGGGATGTGCCCGCAACCAATGTACATGCCCTTGACCAGAATCGAACCTGGGACCTTTCAGTCTGCAGACCGACGCTCTATTCACTGAGCCAAACTGGCTTCAGCTGGTATGTCTTGATGCTTGCATATCCTGAGTCCACAGAAAGAGGGCCATAGAAATCTTTATGTTTGAAGCCTCCTAGACCTTGTCTAATACATCTACTAGGGGTCTGGTGCATAAAATTCGTGCACTAAGGAGGGTCCCTCAGCCCAGCCTGCCCCCTTTCACTTACTGGGAGACCTCAGGGGATGTCCTACTGACAGCTTAGGCTCCAATGGGGAGCGAGCCTAAGCCACAGTCTGGCCTCACTTTGTGGGAGACACTGGGCTGATCAAAGGAAGGCACCAGACCCATCACCCTGCTGTTATAGTCACTGACAGTCACCACAGCTAACCAAGTGTTATCATCAACACGGACTCCGGTTTCTTCACCACAAAAATAAATAAATAAATAAATAAATAAATAAATAACTTTCTTCAGGCATTTTCAAGATGTGTCTTTCATAGGTTATGCATTTTTTCTTTCTTCCCCCCCCCCCCCTCACCTGAGAATATGTTTCCATTGATTTTTAGAGAATGTGGAAGAAAAAGGGAAAGACAGAGAAGCATCAAAGTGAGAGGAACACTTGATTGGTTGCTTCCTGCATGAGCTCTGACCTGGGTCCTGGCCAGGGAGGGGCCTGCAATCTTGGTATGTGCCCTTGATCAGAATTAAAACTGGAACCTTATGGTCTGCAGGTCCAGGCATTATCCAATGAGCCAAACCTGCAAGTGCAGGATATGCCATTTCTTAGCTCTCCAGCAGCAGACCTTCATTTTCTTCTACAGGAGTGTGGTGGGAAAACCCTAGATCACCTTCTGGATTCTTATATCCAAGTTACTAAGATTATTATCAATGGCATACAGGGAGCTTAGCCAATGAGTGGTCAGAAAAAGATCTTTTCTCTGTAGTTCACACTGATCGCCAATCACCTCCCATCATGGGCTCCGCCCCTCTCAAGGCCAAAAGGCTTAGCGCCTGGGCAGTGGCCCCCCAGCTTCCTCCAATTGTCGGCTTCACCCCTGCCAAGGCCTAAAGCTTTCGGGCCTGGGCAGGGTCCCCCCAGCTCCTTCCAATCACCAGCATCACCCATACCCAGGCCGCTCAAAGCCTTTGGCCAAAGCTTGGGGCCTGGGCAGTGCCCCCTCCTCCCCCTCCCCCCAGCTTCCTCCATGGCCAGCTCTGCCCTTGCCTAAGAGTCCCCTGGCTCAGGCCCTTCCCAGGTTGCTCAGGACCCACGTGAAGCCTACCTCAGAGTGACTTGTGTGCCCATATAGTTCCTGGGACCCAGGCTGCTGGGTTAATTTGCATATTCATTTTGATTGGCTGTGAGCGTAGTGGAGGTACAGTCAATTTACATGTTTGTCTATTATTAGGTATGATTCTTCAGATTGGATCTAATTTGTATCCTTTGCTATAATGGCACAGCAATTACAAGCAGAGTGCTTTCCTATGTTGTGTCGGTTATCCTAGCAGATTAACAAACCTGAGCACATAGTGGAAATCTCTGCATTTGGAGCCAGCTGGTTAGAACTGAGGTCGGCACTAGGAACCCCCAGATGATAGCTGATGTCTGAAATGAGGGCAGCTCTCCTGCAGACACTGTGCCCTTAAACTATGAAGTTTGTCTTGATGCAGTGTAGTTGGTGTCAGAAGTCACTGCAGATATTTTTTTTAAACAAAATATATATAAAAGGTTCTGCTGTATCAACTAAACATTTTACCATTTCTTCCTTTAATCGGATTTTGTGTCACCAAATACATGGGGTGAGGATATAGGTTTACAGTTCTGTGGATGAATACATTCAGGCTATGATTATTACAATAGCTTTATTAACTCAAAAGAATCCCACTCCCAACTTTACATATACTTTCACCCACAACTGTATATATTATCAGCTAGACTCAACCACTAATTCTTAGCACATGGGTATTTCTTGCTTTCTTCCTTATGTTTTATACAGTTTCTCAGAAAAATATAGTTTGAGTTTATATACTTATTTTATTTATTTTTAATATATTTCTTTATTGATTTCAGAGAGAAAGAGAAAGGGAGAGAGATAGAAACATCAATGATGAGATGGAATAATCTATTGGCTGCCTCCTGTATGCCCTCTATAGGCATGTGCCCTATAGGGAACATGAATTTGGGACCTTCAGTCCACAGGCCAATGCTCTATTCACTGAGCAAAACTGGGTGGGGCTATACACTTATTTTTTAAGTGAAAGTCAAACATCATGCATTCTGAGACAAAGGAAACTCAATATTATCACATAATTCTGCTTGATTTTCAAAGAAATAAAATAACAGAGGCTCTAATATTAGCTCATGTTGGATAATTATGAGAAAAACATACCAACCACTTCATTGTGGACCCAGGCCAGGGAACCTAGAGAGTGGTCCCAATCTAATTAAAACCATGGAATCAATGTAAGCATTTAAAAATCTGTCTCCGCAACTGAACCCTAAGACTGAGTTAAGTTCAGTAAGCTGACTTGTACTTCAGCTGCGATTTTCAATATGACTCTAGGGCTGAACAGATCTGTAACCAGCAATCATGCTTCCTCCTTCCTTCCACCTTCATACTCCAGTGACCACACACCTTGACAATTTGCAAATCGACAATGCTTCCTGGAACTGCTGTTATTTTCTGATGACACTAGAATACTTCTCTGGCCAAAAATAAAATTAAACAAACAACATAGGCAACACGAAGACAGTACATTTAACTTTGCTGTGTAAAATCACACAGATCAATGGAATCTAATATTTTCTATCAATGTTATGAAATTGTAAACTGCTGAGAAAAAACTGATTGGAACACTAAGAACTTCAACTGTGCATAATTTGATGAAACTCTTTTAGACATTATTGAGCAGAAGTTGAAAACATGAGTCACTGAAAATGTGCATAAAAACAATGCCAAGCAGTAAAAGGACCTCAGGTCCAGGTGAGGTGCAGAGTCCTTCGGAACATCCTGTGAAATCTAACTCATCACATTCATAGTAAATTTAGGTTTGAAAAAACACTTTAAGAAGTAGCCATATTTATGCCAAAACTGGTTTGGCTCAGTGGATAGAGAGTCCGTCTGCGGATTGAAAGGTCCCGGGTTTGATTTCGGTCAAGGGCATGTACCTTGGTTGCAGGCACATCCCCAGTAGGGAGTGTGCAGGAGGCAGCAGATAGATGTTTCTCTCATCAATGTTTCTAACTATCTCTCTCCCTTCCTCTCTGTAAAAAATCAATAAAATATATATATTTTTTAAAAAAGAAGTAGCCATATTTAGAGATATAGTAATTTTTCAGGGCCTGGGAAGTAAATAGGTTTATTTAGACCTTATGTATATGGCAAGTAAAAAGGCAAAGAATACATATGCATATATGCATAACCCATGGACACAGACAACAATGTGACGAAAGGGCAGGGAGCAAACTGGGAGGAGACAAAGGGGAGGAACAGAGGACCTTTGTAATAGAGCCAACAATAAGAAAGGCATTTTATTATTAATAGAGGAAAGTTTGCTGGTTTTAAAAACTAGACCTTTTTTTAAAAGTCAGTAATACAAGAAAAGAAAAACCTTGCAGAATTTATATGCCCACTAAGTGATTTGAGAATCAGCTTTCTATTGCTAAATATACTCAGTTACTTTAGCTAGAAGTTACTGTCCTTGTAAAATACAGTGAAAGGTAAAACTTGAGATAACCATTAAAATAAAAATATATTTTTTTTTATTCTGGAAGACAAGGGGAACTTTACATATATTTCATAATTTGTCTCTTAGCTGATTTATTGCCTGGATCCCATATATAGCCTAGTACCTTCAATTACAATTTCCTTCAACATGTCTTGCTGTCACAGGCATGCTGTTGCTAATTGTGTGGTCTCCTCTAGATAAGATCAATTCTTTCTGGAACTTCACATGGGGCTCACCAACCTAAATGAACAGATTCCTGTGGCCGTGTCTCTGATTATCAATATAGCCTTGCCTATAGACAGTCAAACCCACCACCTCCCATGGGCTCCACTGAGAGTTGACAGATCTAGAAAAGTAGTGGGCACAGGGTGACTCACTCTTTTGAATAGTATGATGATTTAACAGCATAAGCTTTGTAAGTAAGATATTAGACCTGATTTCTAGTCATCAGAAATAAAATATCTTGTTTATGGCAATTAGGCTCGTTGAAATTGAGGCATCTCTGCTATGCTAAGGAGAATAAAGTACTTGAAGTCTGAGTCACATAGACACATATAAATATTAGTTTATAATTTGTACAAGGAAATAGAATTACTTCACATATTAAGGATTGTTGTCATGTGTTAAGGATTTCATTTTAACTCACTTTTCATGTGGAAAATAGGCAACTGACACTATGGGCTGGCTCAAAGGAGAAATCAAGTAAAAATGATATACAAATAGACATGATACTGATTTTCTCCATAAGGAGGAGAGACATTTGAATGTCCATCAGAAATAACTCATTTACATGTCCATGGATGACAGTCATCTTGCATTTCTACAAGCTAACTGGAGCATAAAAAGCTGTAAAATACCCCAGCAGTGTGGAAAGAATGGAGTCACCTATACTGATGTGTTCTAAACAATGCAACTCTCCATGAAATATATTTAGTCTTTATTTTTGTTCATTTCAATTTTTATTACAATCACCCCTTTATAATTCAAAAACTATTTCAATCAAAGGTTACTCTTGACCAAAAGTCTATGACTTACATAGGTGGAGGCAGAATGTTTATTTATGGATGGTTCTTCATAAATTTGCTAAAGATCTTGGAAAACCCCAAATTGCACTTATAAAAGCTTCCACTATTTGTTCTCTAGGCTCTAAGAAAACAAATCTAAGAAAAATCTCCACCAGGTTGATACCTGATATACACATGAATTCAGGAGAATTCCTTTCATCTCACGGTTTCTGAAATACTCAGGTTCCTCACCTGGTAGAGAGTGCCTTTCTCCATCACTCATAAAACTGGAACCCTGCAAGTCATGTAGTCTTTGTGAGAGGGATTTATAGGTGCTGGATCCAAATAGTAAACCTCAAAGTAGTGTGCCCTACCTGATTCAATGAACCTCATTTTCAAATAGGATATTGTTACAGAAAGGCATTGGCTGCATAGTAATTTCATTGCATTCTGATAAAAAAAAAATCAGATACTTAATAGCCATATTGCCATATAAACCAAAGAGACTCAAGGATGTATTTCAGAAATGTGAAAGGGGTTGTCAGTTAGAATGAGATAATATTTAAATATGTTTTATTTTAATATAAAGAACTGTACTCAGTAGGTATGATTTCCTGATTGCTTAAGAAGTGAAGAGATTTCCTTATACATTTGGAAAATACAGCATTACAATAACATCAACAACAATGTCCCAAATAAATAAATATGAACACCCTTTCGTAGTTCAGTCGGTGCTCAATGGTTAATTATTTCTAGGCTCCACGTGGATGAGTGGTCAAATGCAGTGATTGACTTCTGGAGCCTGGAGTGCTGGGAAAGCCTGAGCTTGCGCCCGGGCTGTGTGGAGGCTTTCTGAGTGATGCCTTCAGTAAGTACCTAATTCCGTCAATCTGTTCTATGAATTGAGAACAGTGCTTTTCTACAGGACTCTGAGACCTTTCTTTGTTTCAGACACAAATCCTGGTCTAGAGCTGATTGCAGAATCCCCATGGAGGAATGGAAGCAAAACACAACCAGGTGACGGAGACCTAAGAGGCTGTGATTAATTCATTCCTGCTCATTTTCAAGTGGAAAAGCCTGATGAGAAGTGACAAGTGAGATTGACAAGGACATCTGGTGGTTTCTAGGGCCTGCTGGAGGGATACTAAAGCCATTGCAAAAAACTTATCAGGGACAAGGTCTCTAATCTAGTAAATCTCATTTCAAAGAAACAGTGAGTGCTCTGACTTGTATAAATGGAAGGACATAAGTTTTGAAAAGGAATGTTAATGTATAACATACAACAAACCTGAGACATTATAGATACGTGTATATACATTATACTGTAATATGACATTCCAGGTACATGCCAAGAACATAATCAGAACATTAATTAAGGAGATTCTGCAATCTTAAAGTAGGTGTTTTTATTATATTCCACAGGTAGGTCTAATGTATATTCCTCTAGCATGAGAGATCCTATATTCAAATTCAAGAAGTAGGGTTATAGACAAGTTATCAGGTTAAAGAAAAGAAATAATAACTGGTAATAATGTGCTGGTTTTGCCTTTCCCTATTAGGCCAACCATCACTGGATCTGATAAATATAGCACAATTTGACAGAATTTCCAGGCTAACTCTATCTGTATTTTCTCCACATTTAAAGATATAAAAAAATGAGGGCACTAGAAAATCTCTAGGGACTTATCATAAAGTACCACTTTTATGTTATTGATATTATTAACTTTTCCCTATTGAGCTTTGACCTAAGTAGAGTTAAGAGTTCTTCTGATTAATACCTCTCCTATCCAAGCTCATCAGCAGTACCATCCGGTGACTATACTCATTTCTAACAGCCTTCTATTTATAGGGTGAAAGAGTAAATCTTTGCAATGTTTCCAGGGACCATTGGTGATACCTAAAAGTTAGATTTTAGTACAAAAATTTCCTGGATAGTATTTTAATTTATTGTCAGGATCTGATATAGAAAAACATTCCTCCATCTCCCCACCCCCAAAAAATAATCAAGGAGATTTGACACTTTATTAAAATAGAATCATGAGTTCTTGAGAAAAAATAGTTACCCATGTTATTCATGTGACAATAAAACATTTGATAATAAAAAATACATAGTAACATAAATAAAAATCCTTAGCTCTTTCATGATGAAGAGGTCTTTGTTTTCTTAAATAATTGAATGTATGATAGAGTGAACATAAAAACCAGAAAATTACGAGGGAAAAACACAGATTCTAGGCAGAATGCACAGAATAAGAAGAAAACGCTTTCATATTATAAAGTCAATAAATAACAAATCATGAAAACAAGTCCACCAAAATTGGTTAAACTTTGCTAAGATTTTAACATACTTTTAGTGTTTTAAATTCAGATATTATAAAAAAGCAAATAAAATTCATTTGTCAAGTTTTATCCTTTTTATGCTTATTTATATTCTATAACAAACTGAACATTTTCTTGATAATACATCTCAGGGGTCTGTAAGGTTAGATTAATTTTATAGTAATACCAAAGACTACTCATATATGATATGTTTATTATTGTATTTAAATGGATATTTTTTAAAATCTGTTTCAATTTCAACATTGTGAAATACTGTCTTCCCCACAAAGACAAAAAATTAGGGGAGGGTCATTAAAGTTTTAGCAATTAAAATTTGTATATCAGAAGACCAAATGGGAACACCCACACCTTTCTCTTTAAAAGCAAAAAGCAAACATCCACATAGACGCAACCACTTAAATTGGTTATAGCTTTTAACCAATATAACTCACTATCTGCAGAGTGACTAAGTTTGCCCAGATTTTACCAGAAGTTTCCCAAGGAAACTTCTCAACTACAGGCAAGTGGGAGGAGAAAGAGCTGACAGTTGTCTGAGATATCCCAGCATGTCAGTGGCTTGCAAAGCTTAGAGTACGATTTTCTTCAACCTACAAATGCCTTAAAATGGGGGAAATGAGCACATACATTAACATGGCACCAAAACACATCCTCTTTGGTGTGCAAAAATAATATGCAAAATCATTTAACTAAACATTATGGTTGGTAATCAATGTTTCAGTACTATTTTTGTTTTAAAATGATTATGGTATTTAGTTATTACCTATTAGTTAACTCAATGTCAGTCCATGGTTTCAAGTCATCTAAATATATTGAAAATTGTCTTCAAGTGGTCATGCTACACATTTACACAATGGAGCACTATGCAGCTATAAAAAGGAAGAATCTCTCACCCTTTCTAACAGCATGGATGGGCCTGAGGATTGTTATGCTAAGCAAAATAAGCCAGTCAGAGGAAGACAAATATCACATGACATCACTTATATATGGAATCTTATGAACAAAATAAACTAATGAACAAAATAGGTCCAGAGACATGGATGCATTGAACAGACTGTCAGATCTCAGAAAGGAAGAGTGTGAAGGAATGATAAGAGATTAACCAAAGAACATATATGCATATATGCATATATGCATAACTCATGGCCATAGACAATAGTGTGATGAAGGCCTGGGGTGAGTTCAGGGTTGGGTGGAGGGGGCCAAAGGGGGTAAATGGGGGTATCTGTAATACTTTTAACAATAAAAATTATTATTATTATTATTATTATTATTATTGCCACTTAATACTGTCAGAATATTTTGAAATTTAGTTAAAGTAAATTTATAATATTAATAAAAAATCAATAGGGTGAATGCTAATTTATTTGACCTCTAAACTTATATTATACCTAACATTGGTAACTTGGAGTAGACATAGCTGTTTTAAATAAATTTTATTAAGTTAGCCTCATTTACTAAAGTTTAACCTAATTGATATGAATCTAGATTCATAATGTATTTCTGGATTCATCTTTATAAAAATTAAAGTACATTTAAAGCACATTTTGAATTGAGATTAAGTTTTCTTAGGTTTGTAGGAATTTTAGGGTTATCTTATATAATAAAAGCCTAATATGCTAAGTGTCCAATAGTCAACCATTTGCCCAGTTGCTATGATGTGCACTGATCATCAGGGTGAAAACACACTCTGACCTGTAGGTTAGCTTGCTGCTGGCATCTGGCCAATCAGGACTGGGTGAGAAGGGCCAGACACATCGTGGAGCCCTCCCTTGGTCTCTCCCCGGCCCTGACTGTGCACCGGGTGGGGACCCTTGGCCTGGCCTGTGCCCTATTGCAATCTGGGACCCTTCAGGGGATGTTGTAGACCCACAGTCCAGGCTGAGGGACCCCACTGGTGCACTAATCTGTGCACCAGGCCTCTAGTTTAATTTACATAAGCTATTCTTTATTTTCATAAGTTGACCCAAACCAAGTCTTTCTAATTTAAGAGCCATCTAAATTATTAACAGCCCTCTGGAGGAACATAGACCTGACCATTCACACAATGGAAGGTGAACTCCATCCCTAAGTACAGACACAGGTGTGAGAGCTTCTGGTCCATCATTTCATCATGGTCAAGTATACATCCAAAGACTCAAGATGTCATTGGACCAGAGATCAAAGAGCTCCGGTGTGCACAGGAGTCTTCACTGATTTAAGTTTAAATGGGTAAATAAACAAAAATATTAAAATAAAATACATTATAGGAAAGGAAAAATAAAATTAGGGAAAAGTGGTTCTCTTTTCACTTAGCATTCACCATTGAGAACCAAGAAATGGCATGCATTGTCTCAAACTGCTCTTAGGAATGCATTGTATCTACCCACCGATCTCAGGGTAGATACCCATCTACCCATCGATCTCAGGGTAGATTCTTGGTGGAAGACCTCCAAAATGGGTGGAATATGTGTTTTTCCAGTTTTATTAAGATATAATTGACATATAACATTCTATATATTTAAGGTGAACAGCATAATGATTTGATATATGTGGACATGGAAAAATTATTACCATAATAAGTTTATTTAGCATTCAGAACCTCACATTTAAGGGTAAAATTATGACTCTCATACAGATCAAAATCGAACATTTGTAAAATATTTAATTAACTCCTTATTAACAAGGAAATTTGGCAGATATTACAACCAAAATCAGAATATTTTACTAAGGTTAAATTTATTATACATGAAAATATATTATATAATATAATGTTACATAATGAAATTTTATAGCAAATGGCCTTTTAAAATTAATTTCTTCACTTTTTAGATTGACATTAATTCAGTTTTATATTTTAGTCCCAAAATGTATTTCACTTTTGTTTTATGTGTCTTCATATTTAGGCTATTTTATTTACGTCCCATACTTAATTAGCATCGCTGATTTTGATATCCATGCTAGTGATCGCTGTGAAGTTGACTTTAAAGGTGTCAAACTCTTTCATTCAAAAGACATTTGTCTTCATCCCACCTAGAAACAAACCTGCACCTGAGCACTAGGCAGGACTGCAGGATCAACCACATTGTAAATGTGAGCTTTCTCACGCTGCACCTGACCTCTTCACTGTATCCGGTGACTGGATTGACAGAATAAACTCTAGCACTTATTATCAAATTCACCCTCATTGACTGGGAGCTACCTCCCAGCAGCCCCATCTGCCCCTTTGCTCTGTGAGTGAAAATCAACCCTGAAATTGACTTTTTTCTCTTAGTACCACACCACTAATCTTGGCTCTTTCCATATTAAACTCTAGAGGTCAGAAGAGACACAACAGATTGACTGTTAGGAAAGACATAGAGGAGAAGAGGATGCTTTTTATAAAACCGCATCCAGCTTGAATTAAGCGTTTTACATTAACAGAGAAAACTGGGGACATGCCAGAGGATGGATTAATTTGCAATTTCTAGTCCTGGAATGAATTCACTTCACATTTTCCAGTGGCTATATTTCCTACCTGTTCCTCTTTTACTTAAGAATCAGCTTGATCCAGCTGGCATGGCTCAGTGGTTGAAGGTTCCATTCCCAGTCAGCGCACATGCACAAGTTGCAGGCTTGGTCCCCAGGAGGCATGCGGAGGCAGCTGATCTGTAGTTCTCTCACCATTGATGTTTTTATTTCTATATTATATCACTCTCTCTCTCTCCCTGTATGAAATCAATATAAATATATTTTTTAAAAGAATCAACCTGATTAACTCAATACATTCAAAATCCTTGAAATAGTACTAATTCTAGCAAACATTGGCTAAGAATACAAGTTTTTACATAAGTGCACTTTATTAGAAACATTTTATTGTATATTTTGAAAGGCATATTTAGAGCATTATGCTTATAAAAGTTTTTTTCATCATGTAAATAAATTTGAAAAGCCAACCCTTGCTATCAAACCACCTTATTCAGTTATCAAAACCTCCAAACCATTTTTCAATTTAAATATGTTATTATTTATTTTTAAGAATATTATAAAATGTATTAAAAATATATTGAAGAATGTTTTGTGACATACTATTAAAAACACTGAAGCAAAAATAAATATGATAAAAATTAGACTAATCACATAATTTATTATCCAAATCAGAACCATTATAAGAGAAAAAGAAAATACTTAGTAAAAGATATGAAACACTGATATAAAAAGATACAAAGTGATATTTGGTGTGAAACAAATCTGTTCTATTTAAACTAAATGATATGATGATTGTTCATTTTTATGACAAATTCAAAAACAGAACAAAAATGTTAATAAGAGATTCTTATGGCTTCTTTTAAAATAATTTGATGTAGTATACAGTTAAAATTATGTTATGTATCAAGTGAGAATTATGACTGCGGGAGAATTTTTATTCATTAATTGTGTATAAGTGTATCAAACTAATATAAGACATTTGGAAATTTTAAATAAAAATTATTAATAAAAATCAAATGCAATTCTAATTTTTTTCCCAGACTTTGCAGCTGAATGTACTTACTAGATGAATTATATATTATAAAAATGCAGTATGTGTAAGTACACTAGAGGCCAATGCATGAAACTCATGCAAGAGTAGGCTTCCCTCCCCCCAGCTGCTGGCATCAGCTTCCCCCTGGAACCCAGACCTTGGCTTCCCTCTGGCCCTGGCTTCATCTGGAAGGATGTTTGGAATGATTAGCATATTAGTCTTTTATTATTATAGATAATTCTATGTGTTTATTTTTTATTTTATTTTTTTTATAAATATATATTTTATTGATTTTTTACAGAGAGGAAGGGAGAGAGATAGAGAGCTAGAAACGTCGATGAGAGAGAAACATCGACCAGCTGCCTCTTGCACACCCCCCACTGGGGATGTGCCCACAACCAATGTACATGCTCTTGACCGGAATCGAACCCGGGACCCCTCAGTCCGCAGACCGACGCTCTACCATTGAGCCAAACCGGTTTCGGCAGCCAAACCGGTTTCGGCTCTATGTGTTTATTGTCAATAAAAGGTAATACAGCAAAAGATTGGAAAGGATAAAATTTGATGTGGGTGAGTATGATTTAGAAAAACTATTTCTTGAAAAGATTTTATGAAATATGTCCCAACTCATTATCTATCTATCTATCTATCTATCTATTATCTATCTATGTTTTTTTCTTAATGGAGTCTGAAAGAATTAATGGAAAATGTTATCCATTTTTTGCATTCAGAAAATTTCAAGATGCTTGCTAGTCCTAGAAAATATTCAAGTTTTCATTTAAAGCAGCAGCTGCATTTACCTGGACGGCTGCCTGTTAAAGAAGGATGTCCTTGCCAGGATATGACACATCTGAGGGATGAGTTTGAGAAGTCACAAAGTAACATGGAGTGTGAAGGGAGGCGGGGAGCTGGGGAGCATCTTTAAAGTCCCCAGTTTTGTTTTGCTTTGTGTTTGCTTGTTTTGTTTTGTTTTGTTTTGTTTTCTGAAGCAATGGCTGCCCACTGCTGGTGGGAATGCAGACTGATGCAGCCACGGTGGAGAACAGTATGGAGTTTCCTCAAAAAACTAAAAATGGAACTTCCATTTGACCCAGGGATCCCTCTTCTAGAAATATAGCCCAATAAACTAGAAATACCGATCAGAAAGTATATATGCACCCCCATGTTCATAGCAGCACAATTCACCATAGCTAAGATTTGGTAACAGCCTAAGTGCCCATCAGCAAAGGAGTGGATTAGAAAACAGTGGTGCAACTACACAATGGAATACTATGCTGCAGTAAAAAAGGAGGGATTCTTACCAAATAGGTTTTTACACTCAGAGGCACAGCATGGTCCCAGGTTCAGCTTTGGTGAGGTCAGTGTCTTCCTTTTCGAAGGGGAAGTGAGAGATGGATAAGGGGATCCGAGGACCCACTGGAAAGCACTTCTCAGGCGACCCCAGGATAGGAGGAGCTCAGGGAAGCTCAGGATGTGGCCCTAGTCACCCCACATCCACTGGCGATCCTTCAGGCTCCACAGGCCAAGTCCCCTGGTCAGGGGACCATGGAGAACTTTCCTAAGTCAGCTGATTAAATTTTAAATTTGGAGGCAAGTGGTGAGAGTAGAGGAATTCCTGGAAACAGTTCCATGTCTGGGTCTCCAAGCAGCCTCGCTAACACGAGTTTCTAGACTTGTGGTATTTGAGGTGACAGAACATGTTCTGTTTTGCTTTGGTTGTTTGTCCTTTAGCTTTCTGCTTTAGGTGGGAAACCTCCACAGAGCAATCCTGCGCTGATAGAGTTCAACTACGATGGTGGATTTATATTAATGAAAAAAGGAGTCCTCGTATGACAATATTTTCTTAAAAACTCTTTGAACACGTCATGTGAAGAGGTGACAGAGATTTCACCAGATGTTAAGAACCATTCAGAGTGGCTTCTACTTTATATGCCTGTAAATGCCTGTGCTCTTATTCAATTATTCTGTCAGAAATGTTAAAAATGGTACTAAACTAAAAATAGAATTAACCCTAAAGAAAACTGAAAGATTAGTTTACCCATTGGCTAGATATAATGCAAAAATGCACATTGGGTCTTTTTAAGAAGTCAAAAGTGGTATCTCACTGGCTATAATTTCTGTTGCATTCAAAGACCGATAGTTAAGAAGGAAAAATATGGATTAAATCTAATTAAATGTGCTCTAGGAAAAGAATATGACCTGGAATTAAATGATGGTGATTACCATTTTCAAAGAGTGTCTTTACGACATAATTTCCTCTCATTCTAGTTCTACTTGAAATGATAAAGTATGTCAGAGTGAAAATCACACTTATTATGTGGGGTGTTACTTTTTCTGGAGACCACTGGCCTCTGTCTTTTTCAGTTAATTATATTTCATAAGAAAGGGGCTATATTTGTTTATGTTTATGACATGCAATTGAGCTTTCTATATCCCAATGGAAATCACAATGTTTGCTAGAATGAGAATGTTTGTGTGTGTGTGTGTGTGTGTGTGTGTGTGGTTTTTTTTTTTTTTAATAATTTTCACTTAGGAGGTGTTAAAGAACAGGGAACATCAAGAAATGAAAAGATAAAAACAATGTGAAAGACAATTGCTCTCTAATTTAGGACATCAGAAACCCTAAATGAAATTTAATAGCATTTCTGGAAACACATCAGATGATCACATCTTCATTTTGTAGTTTCAAAAGTCTTGTTAAAATCTCTCCAATAAAGGTCTTGCACCTTGATTGCTTATTCATTGCAACTACTTTTTAAAAATAATGACCCTGCCAAAACCGGTTTGGCTCAGTGGATAGAGCGTTGGCCTGCGGACTGGGGGTCCCAGGTTTAATTCTGGTCAAGGGCATGTACATTGATTTCGGGCACATCCCCAGTTGGGAGTGTGCAGGAGGCATCTGGTCTATGTTTCTCTCCCATTGATGTTTCTAACTCTCTATCCCTATCCTTTCCTCTTTGTAAAAAAATCAATAAAATATATTTAAAAAAAATAAAAATAATGACGCTCTGTCTGCTGGTGTAAATGACTAAGCTGCTGGGCCAGCCATGCCATGACTATTATGAGATTGCAGACGTAATTGTGTGATCTTCTTCTAAATTAGGATAATAAGCTTTACCGAATCATGATATTCTTAGAAAACATTTGAAAACATTAATATATATATATATATATATATATATATATATATATATATATATTCACCTTTATTTATGCAAACACAAAACTGTTTGCAGAAAGTACTGATGGGATTATAAATGTCTAAATAGCCTATGAAAATGAACACAGGTCCATAAAATAATACACTGGAAATGGTTTTCTTTAATAACTGCTGGTTTCTAAAACGCCCTATGCATTGGCTGGAGAGCATGCTGCTTGCCATGACCGGATGCCACATGAGTGCTCTTTCCACATCAGCAGTTTCAGGAAAGTTTCTCGGTCCTTGAATCTCCTCCTTCTTGGAGTTTTCACCTAAAGCTTCCCACCCTTCCTGCTGGGATTATCCAGGTCAATAGTATGGCTTTCCCATTTGTTTTTCGGTCTCACATGTATCATCCTTTTCTCTACAGGTCATATTTGCAAGCATTATTTAAAGCTTATTGCTATGTTAAATGAATTTACATATAAAATTATCCATTCAGTAGTGGAGCTTGTCCCATAAAAAAAAAAAAAACATTAATGACAGAAAAAGCTGAAGGAGTTCATTCATTTATTCCCTTTCCCTGTCTTTTCCCCACAAAGTCTTACTATTTACTGAGATGTAAGTGTATTAAAGATATTTTTTAAGGTAAAGATAGGTCTAAGCCTCTAAGAGAAATCATGAATCAGGCAGATTAATGCCAAAATTAAAATCTAGACTGCACTTATTTTTTTTAGGTTATTCACATCATCTACAAAAATTAGTATTTTATGTTTTGCTATTTGCTTTTTGCCCTACATTTTAAATGGCTTTTTAACAACAGATGCAATAAAATGGTAATCGTTGTAGGTAAGTGAAAATAGTATGAAAATGAAAGGCAACCAAAGGTCTAGTAATTGAGCAAGAGCTTTGAGATGAAAATTCTGAGGGTAAAATGTGCCTTGAAATACACAAGTTCACACATGCATGTGCATAAATGCAAGCACACAGGCCACCACATCAGAGGTACTGGGAATCCAGAGCTTACTGATCTTGGCACCTTATTAAATGAGATAAAGGGAAAGAGAGGTAACCACACCAGTCTAGGGCCCACCCTAGTACAATCAGAATAACTGATTTCACTGTCTAGTGGTATACGCTAAGGGGCTTCATGTTTTATTTCTAACTGCATCCATAGATTTTCCTAAAGACAGTTCTGTTCCATGAGGCTGGCCATGGCTAACCACACCTTTTTTCAATAGTTAATAAACATTTACACATATCATTACCTTATGGTTTTAAAAGTGAAAACATTTCTTTCCCCTACCAGCCTACTAACCTAGGCCCATTCTGCATTTTAAAAATATATCCTTGCCGAAGCCGGTTTGGCTCAGTGGTAGAGCATCGGTCTGTGGACTGAAAGGTCCC
The DNA here is from genome assembly GCF_014108245.1 of Pipistrellus kuhlii. Classification (NCBI taxonomy): domain Eukaryota; kingdom Metazoa; phylum Chordata; class Mammalia; order Chiroptera; family Vespertilionidae; genus Pipistrellus; species Pipistrellus kuhlii. The sequence goes on along the minus strand of NW_023425449.1, from coordinate 44,689,176 downwards.
AGGTTTGATTCTGGGCAAGGGCATGTACCTTAGTAGGGGGTGTGCAAGAGACAGCTGGTCGATGTTTCTCTCTCATCGACGTTTCTAGCTCTCTATCTCTCTCCCTTACTCTCTGTAAAAAATCAATAAAATATATTTTTAAAAAAAATATATATCCTTATATAAATATTTTAATAAATGGTAATATGCTATATACAGTGCATTGTACATATATTTAATATAATATATCTTCTAAAATCTGATACATTTATACACATGCACAGTTATTTTTAAAGCCTTCTAATATTCCAATGAATAAAATTTGTAGGATTATTAAAAATTAATATTCTCCTACAGATGAACATTTTGACCAACCATGAAATTAACATAATTTTACATTAAAATTATCTGTGTACCTGTTCCTATATAATCTTCAATATGCTTTGATTTTTTCTTTGTTAAACTGGCAATATTGGAACTCATATATCTTTCTATAAACTAAACCCAAGTATTTTGTTTGATTATTTCTTCATGTTTAAAAAAAAAGTACCATAAAAATACAGGTTTTATTTTGGCTTGTAATTTCAGGATTTTTAAAGTAAAAATATAGACTTTTTTCTAGTGAACCGAATATTCCTACTGTCAATGTGTGGCATTTTCTCTTCAGTTTTTCAGATGAACCTGCTTGCCACCATCTGTTTTCATCATGTAGATATTCCTACAAAAGTTATCATCTGTATCCTCAAATCATGATTATAAATATTTGAGTGAGAAGATTCAATACGTCAAGGAGTTCTGACTTAATACTCCTTCATATAACAAATTGAAATTTAGTTTAACTTCTTTTTCACTGATAAATATTATTTAAAATTAGTGTGGTGGTTTCTTAGATAGGCTGAATTCAGAGAGTCTTGAAGAGATTTCAGAATCCAGCTAACGTAGTTCTCAGAGCCCAGGTACAAGCTCTGGCCAAACCTGGAAATAGCACCAATCAGATTTACAATAAAAACATCATTATTTTCATTAAGGCAAAAACTATATATTGAATTTTCAGTATGTGAAAGAAGAAAACTTGCATCACCAAGAAATAAAAGGCGGAAACCATCAAAAGCATGTTCTCTTTTGGATTTTCTCTCAATCATTATGTTAAGAAATCTATTAACATCTATTAAATACTTTAATAGAAATCATATAAAAACAATAAAAGTATAGCATCTTCTTAAAGTTTAAATGTTATTTTTAGATTCAGTTGATAATACTGTGTTACCTTTAAATATACTTTAAAAAATTCAAGGCCCACCGCACTTATTCATCTTGCAATTTATAGTTTTGATACCAGGCTGTAGGTAATGAAGGTAATATTTCTATTTTACAAACAGGTGAGCTAAAATACTTAGATCATGATTAGAAATAAAATATAAAAGTAAAATAAATTATTTTCAATGGTAAAATTACAGTCTATGTTTTTGCATCCCCACCCTCATACCTTGGCAACAAACCATTATATCTCCAATAATAAATCACTTATTTTAAACCTTTGATTTGGAATTATAACAAACTACTTTACTTTTAAAATACATTTAATTTTAGAACAGTTTTAGGTTGCAAAATATTGCTAAGATAGCACAGAGACCCTCTCATATATCCGGCCATTAAATCCCGCCCCCCCCCCCACACACTTAACAACATGCATTAGTGTGGGACATCTGATATAACTGAGAAAATAACATTGATACATTGTTTTTTGAACAAAGTCCATCCTAGTCAAATGTCCTTAGTTTTTACCCAATAGACTCTTTGTGCTCCTGAACCCCATCCAGAAAACCCCATCACACCTGGTTGTCTCTGTAGGCCCTCTTGGCTGTGACAAATGCCTAGACTTTCTTTGGTATTGATGACTTTGACATTGGGATTTGTCTGATGTTTTTCCCATGATGAGTCCGGAGTAATGTGTTTTGAGGAGGACAGCCACTGAGGTGCTGTGCCACTTCCATTACATCTTGTTAAGGGCATGTGCTATCAGCATGACGCATCGCTGTAGATGCGAAGCCTGTCACCTGGCTGAGGCCCTGCAGGTCAGATTTCTGCAGGGATACTCTGTTCCTCTAGATCCCATCCTGCAGTGCACTCTTTGGAAGGGAGCCTGCAGTTAGCAGGTGGGGAATTATGCTTTAAGTCTCGTGGGGAAAACATTTACATATATTTTGGGGAATTTCTCTATGTAGGCAATTTGTCTCTTCACCCAATTAATTATTTTCTTAAGTCATTTATGTGGGTGTCAACTTATTGGCATTTATTTTAAAATTCAGGTTGACTCCAGTTCAAATTTTTACAGAGTTAGCCATTGCCTCCTATATCCTTTTGACTTACACATTAATTTTGTTGTTGTTTTGGGCTGATTTTTGTTAATTTTTGGTGTTTCTTTTTAGCACTTCCTTATTTTATGGCACTACAAGATGACTAAGACTTGTTTTCTATATTTTCAGACCTAGTTCTAAAATTCCACCAAATTCCACACATATTCATGTTTTATAACTTTCCTGTGATTTGTCATTCTCTCTCTCTCTCCCTCTATCTTTCTCTCTATCCATTGCTTTTAATAGTCTGCCCCTATAACTTATGTAATTTATTTCTCAATATACTTTCTAACATTCCTCAAAAGAAATATTAACAATTTTTATTTGAATTGAAAAAATACAATTACCTAGTCTGCAGACCTAGGTCACAATTGCAACAGTTCTTTAATATCTTTACCATAAAATAAATAACATTTCCTGGGAGGAGTCAGATGGAGGCTCACTCATTGCACGGATGTCATCGTTTTTGTTGGTAAACTGGAGCCTGGAGCAGTTCAGTCTTCTCTTGTCTCCAATGACCTTGTCATTTCTGAAGTATGTGAGCTTTGCTTTGTGGAAATGGTTGGTCTAGTATTTCCTCATAATATGATTATGGTTCACAGTTTGGAAAGAAAATCATTGAAATGATGCAGTATATACAGATGATATTATTGATGTCTTTACTGGTGATATTAATTTCAATCCCTTGGTTAAGGTAGGGTCTGTTATATTTCTCAACTGTAAAGTTATTATTTTTCCTTTATAATGAAAAAGTGCCCTGTAGGGGAAAATGTAAGACTACTAGTATATAACTATGTCATTTATAGTTATGTTCAATTACTAGTTTTAGCATTCATTTATGATTTTTTTTTAACTTGAAACTTTAAAAAAATATATTTTATTGATTTTTCACAGAGAGGAAGGGAGAGGGATAGAGAGTTAGAAACATCAATGAGAGAGATACATGGACCAGCTGCTTCCTGCACAGCCCCCATTGGGGATGTGCCCACAACTAATGTACATTCCCTTGACCAGAATTGAACCTGGAACCCTTCAGTCAGCAGACCAATGCTCTATCCACTGAGACAAACCAGTTTTGGCTTACTTGAAACTTTTATTACTATGGCGATTGCCAAATGATAATTTTCTACTTCCATCGTTTATTTAATATTTAAGATTTCATATTTATGTGAAGAATGTTGCTTCTTTGCCATGCCTCTATCTATTTATTTGATTATTATCAGTATGGACTCTTGAGTTAATAAAAATTCAATGGTTTAAAACCAATTGCCTGTAACCATTTATTTTAATGTTCAATTTGCCCCTGGTTTAGCAAGTGGAACCTTATCTATGATACTTTCTCTATATTTTAATATTTGCAATTGATTGTTATATATGTAGTAGAATCATAAGTAATGGTTTTCAGGAAATTAGAGATATATAAAATATAATCAAAATATATATCCTTTCCTTTCTCAATAAATTATTAGTTGAATTACATTAAACAAACTATAAAGCAAGCACATAATGTTAAACAAAATTATGACTAAAACAATTCCTCTAAAATTCTTAAATCATCTTATTAATAATAGATATATTAGGAAGAATAATAGTTGTGTTTTAATTTTATTTTATTAAGAAAACAATCTTAAAAGAATTGACTGAGATGATGACATTTGATTTCTAAGTCAGGGCGACATTTTACCATAAAAGTTTTAAACAAAGGGACCTTATCTATGATACTTCATGAATTTCTTCAACTATGCCAAGCTAAGATTTCTCTAGGCTTCATCTGGAAGTGACCTTGCACAGCAATGACTGCTAAGCTTGGTGGATATCTGTGATTTCTGAAGGTCATTGTCTCTCCTGCTTAAGTGCCACCCTGCTGAGCTCAGTGGGTTAAGAACAGTTGATGATGCCAAAAGCGGTTTGGCTCAATGGACAGAGCTTTGACCTGCGGACTGAAAGGTCCCAGGTTCAATTCTGGTCAAGGGCATGTACCTTGGTTGGGGATCAGTAGGGAGTGTGCAGGAGGCAGCTGATCAATGTTTCTTTTTCATCGATGTTTCTCTCTATCCCTCTCTCTTCCTCTCTGTAAAAAAAAAAAAATTAATAAAATATATATATTTTTAAAAAAGAACAGTTGATGATGACAGCTCCATAATTAATTCATTATAGAAAATCTGAGATTTTTCCCTCCTTAATGGTGTTTGTTTAAATTGATATATAATTAGAAAGTTGTGAGCAAGAAAGAATGGAAAAATCATATATTTTATTGCAAAAACAAGGACTTTGTTAATTTTCATAAGTTTCACGCCTTTGATGTTATGACCAGAAACCTGCTTGACTACTCCAGTGACAATAAAAGAGAAAAAGTTTGGGAGGTAATAAACACCTTTGCTTTATTACATTTTCAATAATATATGTTATTTTAATACTTAAATTCTCCCAGATATTAGACATCTAGTTTTTATGAAATGTATTTTAAAGATATATATTTATAGGCAATCTCAGCTTTTTCAAACTTCAACAGAGAATTATGATACTAGTGAGTTTAAATAAAGATGTCTCTTGTGAAGAGAATGTCCTTAATCTAGCTTTCTTGAAGAATATGAAGGATGTGACTAATTGTTTATATAGATAAACCATCAGGGACAGTCATCTGTGGTGACTGATAAAGAACTAAAAGCAAGAGGTGAGATGAAACCCAGCAAAGAATGCCTGAGTAAGCTCAATGTAACTACTATTTATTAAGGTAACATAGCTTATAAGCAACTCTTAAATTCTACGTGGAATTTCTAAAGAAAGGTATGAATGGTGGGAAAGAAAGCTATTTTTGTGGTGAAATTTTCAAGGGCAGAACATGCAGAGTCCCGTAGGCCATGAGCAGGAGCTCCCACCATTTTATGGTGAGACAGGGAGAGCGGTCAGTGGTCTTTCTGAGCGATACCACAGGTGGTGTGCCATCCAGTGAAATCCAGAATTTACATTAGATTCAGGGAAAAGATGGCAAGTTAACTTTTTAAGTGGTAATTTTAGGACATCTACCTTCATATTTTAAGTTTACCCAATTAATTTATGAATTATAAATCCAATAATTGCTTATTTGAGAATACTTTTACTAATCCTAACTATATCTAATTTAAATGTATCACCTATAACAGTGGATTTTAACAAATCTGAGATATTTTCACTTTGTGACTTGGAAAAAGAATGCTTTGGATGAATGAAATATTTGAATCCTTTCTTGGAAAGGAATGACAATTTATAGGATGTTATGGAAAAAACCTGGAAATTAAACTAATATATATGACTACTCCCTAAAAGGTTAATTTCACAAATGTGGACAATAACATTAATGTTGGTTATATCATGAAGCATTTTTTTTATTTCCACAGGAAAATTTATTGAAAATAGTTACCTTCCTCATTATACTTGTTTTATCAAAATCAATTTATTACTTTAAAATATTTTATATAACTTCATTAAAAATTTATTTATTTCCTGTAAACCAATTTAATATCTTCTTGTTATGTAAGTTATAAGATATTTAACAACACAGTTTACATTTTTAAAATCTATTTTATATATTTTTTACAGAGAGGGATAGAGAGCTAGAAACATTGATGAGCGAGAATCATCGATCAGCTGTCTCTTGCACACCCCTACTGGGGATGTTCCCCCAACCAAGGTGCATGCTCTTGACCAGAATCTGGGACCTTTCAGTCTGCAGGCCAACACTCTACTCACTGATCCAAACTAGTTTTGGCCAGCTTACATTTTAACATGGTGACCAAAAAGTTAATAGTGAAACTTCTGAAAAGTGTTCTATGGTGTATTGTTGGTCTTAAAATTAATTTCATGATAATATCTACAGGTTCCATTCTAAAATAAAGCTTTAGATTGATGACATCTAAGATAGGTAGTCTTCTTTTGGAAATAATTCTGCTCTATAGAAAATAAAATAGTTTGTTTCTATTGAATCACATTTACTCATTCCTCTTAGAGGTCACTGAAGAAAGTCTTGATACTATACCAAATAGAGGAATAGAACAGAAGTACATTTCTGGACATATAATTTAATTCCTGCAATACCAGAATGAATTGTGTTTTTTATAAAGATATAAATTTCAAATAAGCAATATAAAAAATGGTAAGCCCTAACCGGTTTGGTTCATGGATAGAGCATCGGCCTGCGGACTGAAAGGTCCTAGGTTCAATTCTGGTCAAGGGCATGTACCTTGGTTGCTGGCACATCCCCAGTAGGAGGTGTGCAGGAGGCAGCTGATCAATGTTTCTCTCTCATCGATGTTTCTAACTCTCTGTCTCTCTCCCTTCCTCTCTGTAAAAAAGTCAATAAAATATTTTTTAAAATGGTAATATTCTAAGATTATGGAAAAATAGATTAGATTTCTATAATTTTTGTGTGTCTTCTATGAATTTCTCTCTCTCTCTCTCTCTCTCTCTCTCTCTCTCTCTCTCTCGTCAAGTGTAGATATAATTTCCTTTTTTTTATCATGACTTTCTATCAGAAGTGATTTAAGTGATTTTTGTAAAAAGATTAATAAATTAGAATTCTCAAATAAATGTTTTTTTTCTGTCCCAATAATTAAGATTTAAGAAGACATGTAGCATTATGAATTTAAATTAATTTTGGTTTTTAAAATTACCCCTTCCCACAAAATACAGATTTGGATGGGCATATAGGGGTTTCAGAGTACTGTGGTGTAATAAAACCATGGTCTATATAAATAAAGATAACTTACTTGTAAGGTCAAAATCTATGTGCTTGATGTATAATTAGAAAACATATCACATGCCAACTGAAGCAGAGATTATCATGTTTGCTGATCCTAAGATCCAGAGAAAATCAATAGCATAAAAAACTCTTTTCATATAAGAAGCTCTTTCAAGCTTCTAGAATAATTTAATAAAAATGTGACTAAATAATTTTAAAAAGGAAGACATTGGTAATGAACTGGAGTTTCAAATAGAACAAGTAACAAATGTATACTTTGTAAGGAAGCAAATAAAATATTAGGTTTTTATGGATCTAGCAATTATAGCAGTAAGATCTAAATGAAGTTATATTGACAAAACACTAAAAATTACAGAGTATTGTTTAAAAGAGATTACACTTAAAGACATCAAAGAAAGGCATTCAAGCAGTTTAAAATATATTGGGTGTGAATCGTAATGGTTGTTAAATTGTACTAAATCGTATGCATGGTCAGCCTGAAAAATGATACTGTGCTTCTCTTTTACTCTGAGTACCTTCTACCTGCACCTGCACAGTATGGATCAGAGTCCAAAGGAAAGGGACCATAAGCCTCAGGTCTGTACTGTTTTCCTGTGGTTTTTTTGTTTTGTTTTGTTTTTTTTTAATTGATTTTCCACAGAGAGGAAGAGAGTGGGATAGAGAGCTAGAAATGTCGATGAGAGAGAGAAACATCGATCAGCTGCCTCCTGCATACACCCCACCGGGGATGTGCCCGTAACCAATGTGCATGCCCTTGACTGGAATCAAACCTGGGACCCTTCAGTCCGCAGAATGACACTCTATACACTGAGCCAAACTGTTTTTGGTTGTTTTCATTTTTCCTTCTATTATCATGCCTAGTACTTTTGTAGGCACTGTCTGTGTTTTAATATGTCTGATGACTTATTTTTTAAAATAGATTTTAAATTGAGGCCCAGTGCAAGAATTCATGCATGGGTGGGGTCCCTCAGCCTAACCAGTAATTGGGGTGATCAGGGCTGTTTCCCAGCCTGATCAGGGCCTGGGACTGATTGGGGTGGGCTGGTCAGGAGAGAGAGACCAAGGGAGGTTGACAGGCCAGCCTGCCCCAATGGAGACTGATCAGGGCCAGACGGTGGGATGGGGGAGCACATGTGGTTGCCTGTGGGAGAGCACTGACCACCAGGAGGCAGCTCCTAGATTGAGCATCTTTCCCCTGGGGGTCAGTGTGTGCCATAGTGACTGGTCAACCGGTCATTCTGTCACTCAGTCACTTAGACTCATATATATAGATTGATTTCAGAGAGGAAGGAGAGGGAGAGAGATATAAACAATGATAAGAAAGAATCACGGATTGGTTGCCTCCTACATGCCCCACAAAGGGTATCAAGCCAGCAACCTGGGCATGTGCCCAGACCAGGAACTGAAACATGACCTCATGGTTCATAGGTCGATGCTCAACCACTGAACTAAGCCAGCCAGGCTGATAACTTGATCTTTAAATGTAACTTTCACTCTGTCCTGTGTCCAGTATTTGGGGTAGGAAGAGGGTAGCATGGGGGGGGGGGAGAGTTGAAACTCTTCCAGAGGGTGAACAGGAGGCTGTGACCTTGTACAACATCTTCACATCTGATATTCAGGCCATGCCTGTGCCGCACGCTGGGCCCCACTTGCTGATCAGACGTACTCTCTCAGCAGGATGGACTCCAGGGCTGCAGACACCCCTTTAACTGAGCATTGCTTTTACTCTGTGGATCAATGTAGCTCAATACAGGGTTTAATTCCATTTGTTTTTTTGCTGAATGAATCTTTGAATTGATAACATTAAACATTTTTATTCACTTTGAAAAGCCAGTCATAGACTCAAAATCAATTAAATAAATCTTTTAAAATATGTTATGTTAGGTTAATCAGATAACTTATGAACTGAATTTTAGACTATTTTTTAATTTATTTATTTATTTATTAAATTATTATCTGTGTACATATTTTAACATTGCCCCCTCCCACATACCCTCCCTCCCCAGAGTTTTGTGTCCATTAGTTGTACTTATATGCATGTATACAAGTCCTTCGGTTGATCTCTTATCTCCCCCAGATCTCCCTACTCTCCCTGCTGTAATTTGACAGTCTGCTTGTTGCTTTACTGTCTTTATATCTATCTTTTGGTTTGTCAGTTTATAATGTTTTTTAATGTCCATAAATGAGTGAGGCCATGTGGTATTTCTCTTTTATTGACTGGTTTATTTCACTCAGCATAATGTTCTCTAGTTCTATCCAGGTTGCTGCAAATGATGAGAATTCCTTATTTTTTATGGCAGCATAGTATTCCATTATGTAGATGTACCATAGTTTTTGGATCCAATCATCTGCTGATGGGCACCTAGGCTGTTTCCAGCTTCTAGCTATTGTAGATTGTGCTGCTATGAACCATAGAGGTGCATATATCCTTTCTGATTGGTGTTTTTAGTTTCTTGGGATATATTCCTAGGAGTGGGATTACTGGGTCAAATGGGAGTTCCATTTTCAGTTTTTTGAAGAAACTCCACACTGTTCTCCACAGTGGTTGCACCAGTCTGCATTCCCACCAGCAGTGCACGAGGGTTCCTTTTTCTCCGCAACCTCGCCAACACTTGTCGTTTTTATTTACTGTTAGATACAATTAAAAATAAGTAGAAAGACAATATATTCCTATGAGGGAACCAATGTATTCTCTAATGTACACATTTGGTAAAATAAGACTGAAATATAAAGGTGGACACAACTAGTCATAGCCTGTCATTTTCTAAGGCACTATATCAAAATCTGATCAACTCAGAAATGAAACTCTTAGCAACTATTGGTATCTCCTTTTAAAAAAAGTTTATTTATTTGGAGTCATTTTCTAAACCTTTCCTTCTGCCACTCAGAATTTTCTTTTCTCTTGAAAAGTATTTGAGTATGACACTCTTAATCATCATCGACAGATTCAGAGAAACAATAACACAATATTTGGCAATATTTTATTTCAGTGCCATTGGTCCCAGCAGAGCCGAGACTGGGCTTTACTTATTAATTCTCCTCCCAGCTCAGACTGCCTCCTGTGTCTACTTCCAGGAGCTGATTTATTGGAGAGCACGTTTTCTCCCAGGTAATGCTAACACCACTTTCTGTGACATCTATTTCTTAAATTCCATCTTCACTATCTTGAAATAAAATTCACAATAATATAATCTGGCTACAAGTATACTTTACAAACAAGTATAACTGTAATACAGCAAAAGCAATTGGCATGTAACTAATATGTATTCAGTATTTCATTGTTTGGGCAAAAACCCACAATAGACATAATGAGGTAGTGTGATGCTTGCATCTGTGTGCAGGTGACCATAGATAAGATTTCAGCAAATGTACAGGGATAAAGGTTTGTTTAAATTAAGTGTGTGTGTGTGTGTGTGTGTGTGTGTGTGTGTGCGTGTGTGTGTGTGTTGATTGATTGGGAAGGGAAGCTGTTGGATAATGAACATAAACAATTGAGAAAGAAATCTGTAGGCTTACTTAAAAAAAAGATTATATCTCACATGTAAATACAAATAACCAGTAGCCATGAAAATATTGACCAAAATGAGGAAATTGAAGAGTTCCAAGTTTAGTTTTACTTAAATTTTGTTATGTACTACATGTAATGCTTTAACATGTTAAATAAAAATTTAGATAAGATTACATTTAAAAATCCAAAGTTAGAGAGTGTTTATTTTTTGTACCCATCTGAATATAAACTCCTGTTTTCTGTAAGCCTTGAAAAATGTTTATTTAACGTAATAAGACATGTTCTAACTTCTGAAATCTAGGCAACACTCTTCTGTTATGTTCACCATTGTTATGACAGTAACTGGGAGATCTGTAGGTGATGGGAAGTTTGAGAGTTTGGCTGTCTGAGCCTCAGGGGCGGGGGAGTAACCCATGTGGTGATGGAGCCAGAATGTCTGATAGGAGCTCATGATTTAATTCCAGAGCTGATCAGACTTTAATTCTCAATAGAACATCTAAATTGTGTTCTCCAAAAGGTGCTTTGATATATAAAATATATATATATATAATATATAAATAATGCCTATATATATATATATATATATATATATATATATATATATATATATAATGCCTTTGAAAATGACAGGTTATATCTGGATGTGTCTGCCTTTATATTTTAGTCTTTAATTTACCAAATGTGTACATTGTTTCTCTCATGGGAATATATTGTCTTTCTACTTATTTTTACTTTTTTTCTAACAGTAGATAAAAATAGTCTAAAATTTAGTTCATAAGTTATCTGATTAACCTAACCTACTTTAAAATATTTAATTGCTTTTGAGTCTATAACTGGCTTTTGAAAAATGGATAAAAATGTTTAATGCTATCAACTCAAAGATTCAATCAGAAAAAAAGAAAAGAAAAAGAAATTAAAGGCTGTATTCAGCTGAATTGACCACAGAGTAAAAGTAATGCTCAGCTAAAGGGGCGTCCTCAGTCTGCCTGGCTGAGAGAGTATGTCTGATCTGCAGGTGAGGCGCAGGCATCGCGGACACAGGCATGGCCATCTCAGACACCCCACTGAGAGTCCCTCGCTCTGCTTAGCTGTGCCTGTTCTCTCTCTAAGGCACATGTGTCAAACACAAGGCCTGCGGGCCAAATCCGTCCCTCCAGGCCTTGCAATGTGGCCCGCACCGCGCTGTCATCACTGCACTCCGCTGCGTTTCCATCACAATGACAGTTTATGACTGTTCAGTAAACCATTTGGCCCGCGATTTAGGCTGGATTTTAGATTTTGGCCCCTTCTCTGATTGAGTTCGACACCCCTACTCTAAGGGAAATGCTGACCATGGCACAGTCCTCCTAGGGCACCAGGCCCGGCAGAGGGCAGGGCGGGGTGGAGGGAGTCAGTGTGAGCCAAGACAGCAGTCTGAGGGCCAGGGAAGGACCTGGGCATTTTGAAGAGGCTTCTTCCCCTTCTACTTCACAAGATCCGGAAGGTTGCTCAGAGGGGGGTTCCTTTCCTGGCTTCCTCAGCCTTCCTTTCCAGACCTGCTGTCTCAGAAGCCGCAGCTGCAGTGCCCTGGCCTTGTGCGCATCTGAGGTTCACTGTCCAGCGTCTGTGCACAGACCTGGCCCCGCAGGGTCCAGTGAGGCCAGCTCCGTCCTGACGCCCTCTGCCAGCTGACGTTGCCAGCACCCTCTGCGCCCACCCCCGCAGGTTATCCCACCCTCAGGTTAACCCCAAGGAGCCTGTCTTCTCCAGGGGCAGGAGCTCAACACCGTGCTTAGGAGAGAGGCAAACCAGGGGCTCAGCTGTGTCCTCAACATCCAGAACTCGTTCCCATCGGCCCTGAGGAATCCAGAAGGTTTTTGTTTGTTTGTTTGTTTGTTTGTTTGTTTGTTTTATTGTTTTATTTTATCAAGTTTTACTGAAGATAGAATGTAATTGAATGTTAGAATGCAAAGAGAGAGAGAGAGAGCAAATGGCTTTCTCTGAGCTGGATTGCATGAGAATGTACCTGGTTTTTGAAGCACAAATATATTAATTAAATCTGCTAGTATACGCTTCACATCTTACCCTCCATCCCAGCCCCTCCCTCTGCTGCTGGGCAGAGCAGACTGTGTCGCTGCCAGTGCCACCAAGGACGCTGGTCTGCAGAACTCAAGGTTTCTTGCTTGTGTATACTTTTTATTCTGGAATTTTTCTCCCACTTTACTTGCATTGTATGTGGCTTGAAGATGAAAAGAATCATAATAATTTAGATGCCTTGGACTACAAACTTAATACACTGTACACTTATCAATGGAATTTTCCAAATAGGTTTTTATAAATGCAAAATGAAGCCTTCCAAGTCCATGATGGTCCCTTCACAACAGAAGTTTAAGCTGCTTTCCTTAGCCACAGGGCAGGTGACTCTCCCTGGACGGCTGTGCCCCATGTGCTGTGCTGGGGAGACGGGAGCGAACGGGCCAGGGAGCAGAGGGGCGGGGGTGGAGACACAGAAAGCAGCGCCCCACTTGCAGCCCCTTTCATAGTCCATAGCTGCTCCTGGCGCTTTGCAGAGAATGCTCCGGGCCTTGCTTCCACAGACATTACATACGGGCCCACATGCCAGGCCTGCGTGTTTATGAAGTGCACACAGCAGTGACAGCTGCCAGCCTTGCTCACACCCGCCTGGGCTCCTGGGACTCAGGCGTCACGTGTGCCGGCGCCAACCACATTGGTGCTTGTTGCCCCCAGGGCTTGCTCAGGCTGTGTGTCCAAGTGCTGGCATGTTATGGTTGGCTTCCCTTCTCTTGGAGAAAATAGAAATATGTGTCACTTTGAAAGTCTTTCTATTGATGACAGCAGGGTGTAGACAAATATAGACATCATTAGACATGTCCAAAGTGCTGACATTTAAGCATTAATTAGATCCATTTTGGACAGAGCTTGTCATTTGTATTCACTTTTAGATGTAAAAATAGAACATTAAGAAGTTCCAGAAATATAGAGAATCCAGGAACTGGGTTTCTCAGGATGGCGCCTGGGGCTGAGGCTGAGGGTGATGGGAGGCGCCTCTTACCCATCCCTGTTCTCCACCGCAGAGAAGCAGGCCGGCCGGGTGCTTTCACTGAATGGCCATTTCCTTCACATTTCACACTTCCCCTCCATCAAAACAAATGCCACTGGCTTTCCGATGTTTACCCATGTAGTCACATGTCTGCTCGTAAGATGGGCATCTGCTTACCCAGCACCTGTCCCCGCAGCATTGCCATGCAGTGTGGCAGCGGTTACAGCCAACAGCTGACTCCAAAGCAGGTGGATTCTGCCCTGAATGGCCCATCACATCGCAGAGAAGGTGCTGCTCAAGATAAACATAATCTCAACAAAACAAGCCCGTTTCCACTTTCTATTCTATCACTTGGTTTGGAATGGACAGGCGAGCAGTCAACCTCACCAACACAGAACCCCATAAACTCCCCCAGATACCAGGCTGGTGCGGCTCTGCTGTGACCACGCTGGCTCACTCTGTGTCCTCCTGGGAAACAGCAGCTCCGTCCTGGAATGACATGAACACAGCGCACAGCACACACACACACACACACACACACACACACACACACACACACGCAGTTCATGTAACTTCCTATCTGCTTGTGTCTTCTTCTGTCCACATCTACACGGTGCTCGGTTGTGTTTCCAAGTGTATGAATAAATAATCTGAAACTTATTAAATACTGAGAAAATCTTTAAGTAAGTGTTCTTTGAAGAGCCCGGTGGCACAGGCTGCTTTTAGGTGCAGGCTGTTTTAACTAAGGAAACAATTCTTGGTGTCATGTGTGCTGGTGAGTTGCTACAGGAAGTGTGGGTCCCAAACAGGTGCTGGATCATCTTGAAGGCATTTCCAGAAGGTCTCAGAGTATTCTAACACATGTTAACATTGGGGGCGTCCTGCTCTGTCCCACTCTATTTAGAATTCAAACCGGGATTCTACTTATCCCAAATCAATGTATTCTCTGTCCCCCATTCAACTGTGTCTAAGTAGAGAGAGGATGACAACAGAGGACTTTGTTTATTTACTTTAGCATGGATTCCGGAAGCATATCCTAAGTATGTTTTGTGGGGCTCTGGCTGGGTGTGGCTAACACAGACATGAAGAGAACACTGCTCACTGAGTTGGTGCCCCACATCCAGGGCAAGGACACCTGGAGAAAGGATGGCAGTGCTGTAAGGGAGGCGCTCCTTCTACCAACTCACACACGCGAGAAGTTCACCTCCATGTGGCCAAACCACTTCAAAAAAAGGTAGAGATGATTTGACAGATGAGCCTCCTTATAAATTGCTTCCTGAAGCTAAGTAAGTTTTTTTACGTAGTTGCAAAAGACGATGCTTAGCAAATTGTAAATCAACTTCACATATCTACATGTATGTTTGTATTTATATAGTTTAACATATATGCCATAGAAATGCAAATAATCTAATGCACATATTTGGTAGAAAAGATAGGGTGATTAAGAACAAAAGGGTCAACTAATTACCCCAAGGTCACGGAATGTGTAACAAATCAATTTGGAAGTCATATTTATTGAGATGGAATTAGAGGGTGTTTAAGGAATTGACATTATAATAATTTACTTTCTTTTGCAATAGTTTTTGTGTTTGGTTAAATTGGTAACAAACTTTAATTAGTGGTTCTCAACCTTTCTAATGCCACAACCCTTTTATACATTCCTTAATCATTAAGGCACCACAGGGATGCTTTTCTGTCCATATATGTAACACAGATGACCAAGGTATCTCATAGCAGGCGTTCCATAATCATAACTTCAAACAGCTCTTTTGGAAGGCATTTGCTCTAAATGGAATTCTTGGTTTGGAATAAGCCAAAGCTGTTGGGCTCTTTGAAATTGGTGGGAGAGAAAAAAAAAAAAAAGCTCAATTATGCTTTTCCCAATTCTGGGCTGATGATTATGTTAAAATATTTTAAAATGTCTTAATTTTGTCTTTAAATTATTATCTACCTTGAAAACATCGAAGTTATGACTTCCTACATGTCAGCTGTCCAGGGAGACTTCCCTTCCATTGCCTCCAAGTGGCGTAAACTGCAGCCACTGGGGCTCCCGCCGAGCAGATGGCCTTCCTGGGCTCTGAAGCCGAAGGCAATGGCTGGTGTTCAAATCCGCATGCAGGAGTGGGCACATTTTCTGGGGTTTATTTGGTAAATTCTGTGGCAGTTGGGCATCTGGATGTCATGGAGAGAGCATTTTAAAGCTCATTGAAACCTGTCCATGTGAATCTACAGACCCATTCTCTGTAATTAAGACTAAGTAGTGGGTGTCTGTCCGGAGCAAAATGAATAGAAATGAATTAAAAACCTTGGAAGGGACGTGGCAAGGCTGCTCTGTGTAATTTGCTGCTGAAGAGGCCATTTCATTAGAGTGAGATTTCACCAACAGAAAGACAGGCTACTCTGGCAAATGCTGAAGAAGGCCAGCAGGTTTTTCAGAGGGCACAGTGCATATCAACCACATGCAAATGAGCATGCTCAGAGCACCATCTGAGAAATAAATGGCTGCATCCAGAAGACCAAATGGTATCCACTGGTATAAAAAGTCATTCACTGGAGGATGAGGACCCTGCTTTGGAAGCCCAGCCTATTTCTCTCACAACCTTATTTGCTTCCTCTTTCATTTAAAGGATGGCACCATGGGTCCTACCTGGTTTGGTTCAGTGGAGAGAGCGTTGGCCTGCAGACCAAAGGGTTTCAGGTTTGATTCCAGTCAAGGGCACATACCTTGTTTGCAGGCTCCACCTTGACCCAGGCCCTGGGCAGGGCTAGTGCAGGAGGCAACCAATTTATGTTTCTCTCACATCAATGGTTCTCTGTCTTTCTCTCTCTCTTCCACTCTTAAAAAAAAATCACTGGAAAATATCCTTGGGTGAGGATTAGCAAAAAAAATATATATAAAGAAAATAAAAATTGGCATCGTGTAGTTAGCATGCCCAATGGTGTGAGGGTCATGAGTGAAGCTGGATTGTTGAGAACCCAGAGAACACTTGGGGGTGGGAGGTGTTTACAGCAGCCCCTCATGGCACATCCATGGAGGTGGCGAGCTGACAGAGGGAGCCAACGCTGATCAAACCATCATCTCAGGGCAGAAGTCTCCAGAAACTGGTGAAATTTCCTATATCTGTCTAGCTCTGCAATTCTGGGCATCAGGAGCCTGATATATTTTGCATGAAAATTTCAGCTCAGCTCCAAAAACATTAAAATCATACTAGCAATTATTTTCTTATGAGAATGAGACAAAATTGTCAATTGGTTTCTATCTTTATAAAATCTCCCAAGACATGTTAGCACAGGCTCCTCCACGTCTGCTGATTTTGGGCTCTAGACTTTGCTTTATTTGTGTCCCACCCCCTTTTTTTTTTCCTTTCTCATTAATTTGTGCCTTTTTACATACATATATTTTGTTGTTGCTTTTTAAGTATAGTAATAGCTCTTAAATTTTTCCAGCTTTATGGAGATATTGATATGTAATAATATCAAGTTTAAGGTGTACAATATGATAATTTGATGCATGTATATGTGGCAAAAAAAAAACACACAAAAAACCACACATAATATGGTTAATTAACACCTTCCTCCATGCCCTCACATAATTTTCTTTTTTGTGTGTGTATGTGACAATAATATTTAAGGTTTATTCTTTTAACAACATTCAAGAATACAATAAGTAGTTGTTAATGTAGTCATCATGCTGAACAGGAGATTCTAGAACTTACTCATCTTACAACTGAAAGTCTGACACTTTTACCACAGTCTCCTCATTCCCCCAATCCATTCCTGGTAACTACCTGTCTACTCTCTGTTTCCTTTTTACACTCCACATACATGTGAGAACATGCAGGATGTGTCTGTCTATTACGTATTCCACTGAGCATCATGCCAGCTAGGCCTATGCCGGTGCAGATTGCACAGTTTCCTTCTTTGCACTCACATTCTGGTGTGTGTGTGTGTGTGTGTGTGTGTGTGTGTGTGTGTGTGCATGTGCCGGTGTTGTGTTTCTTTTACTTGTTAGCTAACTCATCTGAGCTAATTCAGCTCCAGCCCTGACCAGGGTCCAGAATTGGAGGTGCTGGGATGTTCCTGCAGCCTGGTATGTGGGAGCCCATTGGAAATCTGGGCCATAATGGCCCCTGGAATGGTGGAAGCTGGCAGTGCCAAGATGGACTGGATCCCTGGTTCCAGGGGAAGGGGAGCCTCTTGGAGCCTGGAGCTGAGGAAGCTACTGAGCCACCAGGGGCTGCTGGAACAGGCAGGTGCCCATGTGGGCTAGGGTCCCGGGCTCCCAGCATCCTCTGGGACCAGGAGCCAGGAGTGCTGTCCAGGTCTGCTGGACCAGCAGGGGCCAGGATAAGCCAGGGACCTGCACTAACAGGATCCTGCTGGGATCCTGGTGGCAAAACTTTGTTACCTTTATCTCATTTTTTCCTCTTTTCAACCTGTGACCAATTTACTGTAGTTGATATTTCTATTTAAATATCAAAATTTCTATTGACCATCCTTCCTCTCTCGCTCTCTTCTCTCTTCCAGTCTCCTGTCTTCCATCGCATTCCTCTTGCCCTTGTCCTCTGCTTTTCTTTCTCTGTTCACTCCTCAGCACTTCCCTTCTCCCTTCCCCTCCTTCCCACCTCCAGATTATCCTCTCCATCTCTTCTCCTTAAGCCAGGATGACCACATCCCAACCACACCTGTTCCAGCTTCTTGCCTGTGGGGGACTAGGAGAAGGCTTCCATGTTGTCTTGCCTGTCTGACTCTCTGAACCAGGGCCCAGTCATAGATCTGCAATTCTTTTAGGTTGTTGTTGGTTCTAGTTAAGTGGAATTTACTGTTGCTTCAAAATTATATGTTTTTACTTTATGTTGAACAATGGATAAAAATAAACCTTTTGTTCATCCTTACATATGGGATATACACTGAGTGGCCAGATTATTATGACCACCTGATAGGCACATTAGCCATAACTGCATCGTATGGGATATGGAAGACAAAGTCCTGTTCCAACACATTTGGTTTCGGCAGTTACCAAGATAAAACGTCTCCAATTCACACAGGAACACAAGGATTGGACAGTCGAGCACTGGAAAAAAGTCATGTGGTCTGATGAATCACGTTTCCAGTTACATCATGCCAATGGCAGAGTGAGAATTTCAAAGAAATAGCATGAAAGCATGCAACCCACATGAATGAGTACAACCCTTCAAGATGATGGGGGCAGTGTTATGGTTTGGGGAATGTTTTCCTGGCATGACTTGGGCCCTTTAATTTGTGTGGAACAACTTCTGAATAGCACAACATACCTAAGTATCATTGCTGATCAAGTTCATCCTATCATGTTGATGGCATATCCCAATGGAGATGG
This sequence comes from Pipistrellus kuhlii, assembly GCF_014108245.1. Classification (NCBI taxonomy): domain Eukaryota; kingdom Metazoa; phylum Chordata; class Mammalia; order Chiroptera; family Vespertilionidae; genus Pipistrellus; species Pipistrellus kuhlii. The sequence goes on along the minus strand of NW_023425449.1, from coordinate 44,670,198 downwards.
CTTCTTCCAACAAGACAAGGTGCCATGCCACGGTGCTCGTATTGTGCAGGAGTGGGTTCAAGGACATGAGGGAGACTTTATCTTGCTTAGGTGGCCCCTGCAATCACCAGATCTCAATCCAATTGAGAATTTGTGGGACGAAGTTAAAGAGCCATCAGACAGCTGGGTCCACAACCATCAAATCTCACAGAACTGGACAGTGCTATTCATCAGGCATGGTGCCAGATTCCTCTCATCACCTTTCAACATCTCGTGGAGTCAATGTCAAGAAGAATCACTGCAGTATTGAAGGCAAAGGTGGCCCAACGAAGTAATGATGGGATGGTCATAATAATATGGCCACTCAGTGTGTATTCTCAGACAGTAAAGGCTGGTTTGTCAAAATTCTCTGTTTACATATGCGGGAAAGAGATGGAAATCATGGAAGTAGGAAGTCATTACACTCATTTCTTCCCTTTTTCCTGAATGGAGAGGTAAGTCTAGATCCTGATGAGTGGCAAAATTCAGACTGGTCTTCAGACTGCTGCTCAAACCCTGGTTGAGTTCAGCCACATTTCCCTTAAAAAAAAAAAAGAGGATTTGTTTAATAACACAATATTTAATGTTACTTTAAACAAATTTCAGCACAATATATGGAAACTCAAATATAAGATAACCTTTGTAAGGATTGAATTTAGTCTTTGTTTCAATATGTCCTGAAGGTAGTCAGTGCACAATTAGCTACACTGTGGTAATTAATTACATTGTATGGGAGATGTAAATGAATTGAGATAATTTCCTATTGAAATTCCATTGTAAGACTATTTAGGATGTAAGGGCTAGCACCAGATTATAATTATTCTCATTCGCCAATTATCCCAAACACTTTCTCCCTCCAGTCAAAACACCCTTGGCTTCATGACCACAAAACTATGTCAAATACAAGGAATCTGCCTGCTAGTTCCTTG
>NW_023425449.1:43306751-43394251 GCF_014108245.1 Pipistrellus kuhlii | reverse complement strand
GGAAGCCATCGTGGGGTGGGAAATACAGGAAGCTGGAACGGGGTGGGGTGTGGAGGGGGATGACCAGCAGGGGGACTTAGGCGGCCGTCTAGGCTAGGGGTGTCGAACTCAATCAGAGAAGGGGCCAAAATCTAAAATCCAGCCTAAATCGCAGGCCGAATGGTTTACTGAACAGTCATAAACTGTCATTGTGATGGAAACGCAGCGGAGTGCAGTGATGACAGCGCGGTGCGGGCCACATTGCAAGGCCTGGCGGGACGGATTTGGCCCGCGGGCCTTGTGTTTGACACATGTGGTCTAGGCGGTGAGGGGGCTGCAGGCAGAGAGCAGGGCCCATCGGGGTGTGAGTTCCGGGCCGGCTGTGTCAACGGAACCGCCAACAAGGCAGCTCGCAGATTCTCGCGGCTCCGGCCGAGGAAGTGCTGGTTGAAGGTCCGAGGAACGTGAGTGGTAACTCTCCGCCGTGCGTTGTCCTGTCTCGCCTGGCTGAGAGCCGGGCGCCCTCCCCAGCCGGGCTTCAGGTGTCTGCCCTCGGACCTGGGCACCCTCCGCGGCCGGGCTGCAGGCAGCTGCCCTCGGACCCGGGCAGGGAGTCCCGCCTGCATGTGTAGGCGGTGGGGTGCGCAGGCAGTGCCTCCTCAGTGGTCTGTGTGAGGACGGGGCCGTGGCCCCTGCGGCCCAGGGACAGGAGCAGAGGCCGGCCCAGGCGATGCCGTCCACCCTCACCCTCAGTCCTCCCCAGGAGGCACCTGCCGTCTGGCCACCTGGTGGCACAAGCCACACCTGGGGTCATGCTTGATCCCTTCTCCTCATCGTCCTCAGATGCAGCCAATCGCCAAGTCCCTCCACTCCTCCTCCAAACCGTCTCCGTCCCACAGCCCCTCCTGCCCTGCCCGGCGGGGCGGTCCCCGGCCTTCCTCAGCATCGCCCACCCCATGCCAGGCCCCCCTTTGGGACAAGAGAATAGAATGTACAAGAGACTGCAGGCGAATCCTATTAAAATAAACCAAGACCGTGTGAAATTTTAAATTACTTCTGAGAACATAATCTACAGACTGAATAATGAAAATGAAAGATGTTAAAGAGAAAAATTGCAAAGCTAGATACATTTTAAAGAGAAAAAAAATCAAAGCTAAGGCCTCGAAGAGAAGCCTGTATGCAAAATAGAAACCATAGTCACAGAAGACAGATATTCAAGAGGAACGTTAGGAGACGTGAGAAACTCCGTAAGGAAGTTCACAGTGACACAGGGCACGCTCTGCTCGCGTCCAGGATGATCCTGGGTTGCACGTCGGTGGAGGAGCCTGGGATTGGCTGGGAGAGTTTCCTCCCGGGAAGGCCCTGGAGGAGAGGAGCAGGCTGGAGGGGAGGGGCCAGTGCCGCCTTCACGGCGCAGGTGACCTGTGCCCTGCTGTGTGACCCCTGAGGGTGAAGGTGAGCCTGGCTGGTCCCCATCACCGGCGACTTAGCCCTCCATAACCTGTCCACATCCCGGCTGGGACTGCTTTCTGGATGTAAAGTTCCATCTGTTCGCAGTCACTATGAAAAGCAGACAACTTATTCATTCTTCCTAAATTCAAAGAAATCGTGTCTTCATTCTGAGAGTCATTTTTCCGTTAGAACCTCTAAGGTGAGAATGTTCGGTGAACAGTCGTCAGAATAGTCAGACCACCCAAGATTGTTCCTGGCCTAGACCTTCGGGTCATCCAGGCCTGTGGGACTGTCCTCGGCAGATGACAGGCAGGACGTGGCCGTCCTGGGGGCCCTCGGCCAGCAGAGACCCCTCCCCCCTCCCCCACCCTGTCCCCACGGGGCCCTGTGGAGATGGCAGAGCCTTGGCCTGCAGGCCGAGTCCGTCAGGAATCAGGAAGCATGTTCCTTATTCCTGGGCGTTTGGGTAAATCAGTCACGGGGCCCAGGAAGGATATGTTTACTTATTTCCAACCACAATTTCTAACAATAAAATAATAGCCATCTACTCTTCCATCACCAATACAGACCGAGTTGCTCTCTCTGTTGGAGCCTCTGTGGGTGCGTTAGGGACACTGAGTAGCTGGGAAGACAGCCCTCCTCACTTTCTAGGAAAGAGTTCCCATCACTGATTACCTCCAACTCCGCTTCTCGGTGAGCTGGTTGGAAATGAGAATGACTTTCTCACTGAAGTCTCTGTGAGTGTTTGTTTAACCAGCAGCATGTGGTGAAACCAAAAGGAATGGCCGGACTCTTACAAACACGTGTGTGCGCTGCCCAGCAGAGCCCAGGACCCGACTCCGGCCGCGCTGTGCAGGGCAGTGAGCCAGGCCCATGTCCTGGCTCTCACACCCAGCGGGCGACAGGCCAGCCAGCCCCAGTCTCTGCCTCCGTGGTTCTGGGGGCAGAAGCTGCCTTTCTTGTAAATGTCTGGATCCTGCAGCTGCTGGTTCAGTGCCCACAGAGTGAGACTCCCTCGTCTCATGCATGCCTCCTGCCTTTTTTATAAAGCAGTAGAGTCCCTTTTCAGCTGAGAAAGCCTTCCGATGTAGAAAGACTGTCCCTCCAGGGGCTTCGGGCTGCCCACACCCTCTCCTGCCTGCCACAGACCAAGAGAGCTGGATCTTCATGGGCTCATGCCCACACGGCTGGTCTGCCTGAAGATAGTCTGGGTAATTGTTCTCTAGCAATGCATGGCAGACACTGAGGAAACCACTGCTGGGCCTTTGTCTGAAGGAAGTAAAATCACTGTGTCAGGAGGCACTTGCCCCCATATGACCTGCAGCATTGGTCACACAGCCAAGACCTGGGAGCAACCTCAATGTCCATCTACAGACAAATGGACAAGAAATGTGATTTCATATACATGTCAAGTGTCCAAGCGGAATATTCAAGTAGGCATACACAGTGGATATTATCTACACTAATAAAAGAGAAATATGCAAATTGACCGTATCTCTTCAAATCCCACCAGCCAATCAGGAGTGGGTATGCAAATTAAGATGGTGAGTTCATTTGCGTACACAGGTGTGGAGCACCAGGCAGAGCAGGACGCCTACTATGAGGGGGAGGGGAGCGAGCAGAGGGAGCTACAGGAACGTTGCTCCGGCTGGGAGCAAAGACTCCAGGCTCCCGAGCTTCCAGAGGCGAAGCCTTGCAGGCTCCCCGGTGGCCGGGAGCAAAGCCAGGGGAAGGAAGGCCTCTTCCTGCATGAATCTTCAAGCAACAGGCCTCTAGTTCAACCATAAAAGAAGGAAGTCCTGCCAACTGTGACCTTAAGGGCATCTGCCAACTGAAGTTACCAGACAGGGAAAGGCAGATATTTTATGTTCTCAAACACATGTGGCACCTAAGAAAGCCGACCTCATAGAAATAAAGTGGGCTGGTGCTGGCCAGGGGCTGGAGAGATGGGCAGTGGGGAGATATTGGTCAAAGGCTACACACTTCCAACTGACTGCAAGAGGAACAAGCGCTGGGAGGCGGTGCCCAGCACGGACGCTGTGTGTGTCCTCCTGTGTGTTCTGTGCTCAGAACTGATCCGAGAATAGAGCTTACATGTGACCGCCACACCCAGAACATGGTGACAGGTAATGGAGGTATTCCCTAACCTGATTGTGGCAATCATTTCACAGCACAGATGTGTATCAGATTGTCGGGTCGTATCCCTTAACCAGACACACGTTGTATGTCGGTTGCATCTCACTGAGCTAGGATTCGGAATCTGACCCGGGCTCTCCACAGGGGTTCTTAAAGGGACACACACACCGGGTGCTCAGTCTCCAGTTTGTCACTGAAGCGGCGAGGGGCGGTCCGGCTTGCAGGGTTTCCGTTTGACTGTCCTGGTCCTCTGTCTTCTAGATCTCGGCCATGTACTCCTCCGTCAATAAACCGGGGCAGTCGCTCAGAGCGCCCGAGTCCGGCGGCACCTGCAGCCCCGGAGCCGCCCGGAGGTCCCCGTCCTGCAACGACCTCTACGCGACCGTCAAAGACTTCGAGCAGCCGCCCGGCGGCGCGGCCACCCTGGGCCCGGCAGCCAGGCCCCGGGAGCCCGAGCCCGACTACGAGGCCATCCAGGCTCTGAGCAGAGAGGACGAGAAGGCCCCCCCGGAGTCCCGCGGCCTGCCCGGCCCCGTCCCGAAGGAGAGCGACTACGAGAGCATCGGGGACTTGCAGCAGTGCCGGGGGGACGTCACCAGGCTCTAGCCGCCCGGGCGGGGGCCGGGACAGGGCACCAGGCTGTCCCCTCCGGGGGGACGTCCGTCACCAGGCTCTAGCTGCCCGGGCGGGGGCCGGGACAGGGCACCAGGCTGTCCCCTCGGGGGGACGATACCAGGCTCTAGCTGCCCGGGCGGGGGCCGGGACAGGGCACCAGGCTGTCCCCTCGGGGGGACGTCCGTCACCAGGCCCTAGCCCTCCGGGCGGGGGCCGGGACAGGGCACCAGGCTGTCCCCTCGGGGGGACGTCCGTCACCAGGCCCTAGCCCTCCGGGCGGGGGCCGGGACAGGGCACCAGGCTGTCCCCTCCGGGGGATGTCACCAGGCCCTAGCCCTCCGGGCGGGGGCCGGGACAGGGCACCAGGCTGTCCCCTCGGGGGCCGTCACCAGGCCCTAGCCCTCCGGGCGGGGACCGGGACAGGGCACCAGGCTGTCCCCTCGGGGGGATGTCACCAGGCCCTAGCCCTCCGGGCGGGGGCCGGGACAGGGCACCAGGCTGTCCCCTCGGGGGCCGTCACCAGGCCCTAGCCCTCCGGGCGGGGACCGGGACAGGGCACCAGGCTGTCCCCTCCGGGGGCCGTCACCAGGCCCTAGCCCTCCGGCGGGGGCCGGGACAGGGCACCAGGCTGTCTCCTCCGGGGGGACGTCCGTCACCAGGCTCTAGCTGCCCGGGCGGGGACCGGGACAGGGCACCAGGCTGTCCCCTCCGGGGGGACGTCCGTCACCAGGCCCTAGCCCTCCGGGCGGGGACCGGGACAGGGCACCAGGCTGTCCCCTCGGGGGCCGTCACCAGGCCCTAGCCCTCCGGGCGGGGACCGGGACAGGAGACCAGGCTGTCCCCTCCGGGGGGACGTCCGTCACCAGGCCCTAGCCCTCCGGGCGGGGACCGGGACAGGGCACCAGGCTGTCCCCTCCGGGGGGACGTCCGTCACCAGGCCCTAGCCCTCCGGGCGGGGGCCGGGACAGGGCACCAGGCTGTCCCCTCGGGGGGACGTCACCAGGCCCTAGCCCTCCGGGCGGGGACCGGGACAGGGCACCAGGCTGTCCCCTCCGGGGGGCATCACCAGGCCCTAGCCCTCCGGGCGGGGACCGGGACAGGGCACCAGGCTGTCCCCTCCGGGGGGACGTCCATCACCAGGCCCTAGCCCTCCGGCGGGGGCCGGGACAGGGCACCAGGCTGTCTCTTCCGGGGGGCATCACCAGGCCCTAGCCCTCCGGGCGGGGGCCAGGACAGGAGACCAGGCTGTCCCCTCGGGGGGACGTCCGTCACCAGGCCCTAGCCCTCCGGGTGGGGGCCGGGACAGGGCACCAGGCTGTCCCCTCGGGGGGATGTCACCAGGCCCTAGCCCTCCGGGCGGGGACCGGGACAGGACACCAGGCTGTCCCCTCCGCCGCACAGGCTGCTGCCCTGGCCGAGGGCGGCGAAGACTCCAGAACGGAACAGGAGGGCACAGGCCTGCTGCGCCCTGTGCACCCGCCTGGCTGGCTCGGCCACACCCAGCACAAGTCCCCGTCCCCGCACCCTGGCCGGGCCCCAGCATCCGGGATACGCCGTTCGGAAGAACCAGGTTCCCTTCTCCTCTTGTGGCATTTGCTGGAGTCCCTGTGAGATCTCCCCCTTTCTGCTGGCTCCTTCCAAGGAAATGGGCCACAGGGTCGGCCTTGGCCGTCCACGCAGGAGTTTTCAGATCCGTGTCGCCGCTCAGACCATCACCCAGCATCCTCTGGGGACGCCCTCGAGGGTCTCAGGTCTCCGTGCCTTCTGGCCCGGGCACGCCACGTCAGCAGCTGCTCCCAAAGGACGTGAAGTCACTTTTAGATGCTTTATTTTATTTTTCTAGCCAAATGTCTCCCCCTCACCTCCCACCCCCAGTGTTTGAAGCTTCAGAACCTTTGCAGTATTTGCGGTGAACGCTGTGGTACCTCCATGCTTGCTGGAGCCGGGAGCCCCTTCCTCGGCACACACAGCCGGAGGCCGTGACGCCGCCGGGCAGGGCCGTGGACCTGGCCGTGGGCCTCTGAGGATCCGAGCGGCCACACCAGCTGCCTCGGGCCCTCACGTGCACGGCCACCCGAAGGTAATCTAGCTGAGATTAAAATGGAAACGTTTATTTTTGTTATCTAGATGTATAAGATGTTTTATGTTTAATGCCTAATTTCTAGAAAGCGTCAGGAAAAAAAATGTATATTAACTATTTTGATTTTACGTACAATGATTTATACCCTCATTTTGAAAGATCACCACAAAGCACATAAGCTAGGACCTTCCTGTCATCGTTATCGTTTTTTCTAACTAAGTATTTAAAACAGTGAATGTTTTTAAAGACTCAGACTTTTCAAATGGTACTTGGAGCCCTTGGTCAAAATCATCTAGCTCTCGCAGAAATCAGGAATATCCATAAACGGTCATTTTCAGTGGCTTGGGAAATATGTGAAAATTGAGATGGTGAAACGGGGAAGAAGCACGAAGCCTAACTGAGGGTGGCGGCCCCGGGGAAGGCAGCGTGGGGAGCTGTCCCCGGGGAGCGGGGTCTGTCCGATTCTCTCCCCTTCACCATACAAAGCTCGGTGTTTGAGTGACTCAGGTCAGAGCCTGGTTTGAACGTAACCATCTCTGTAGAGGTTATGAGGCCAACGGTGGGACCTGCTCCCTTTTCGTCCTAAAAGGGGCCCCGCTGACGTACAGGCGGGCCGGGCACCACGATGGGGTGGCCGTCCCGCGGCCGCTGGCACCGGAAGGGCTTGTCATGGTGTGTCGTCCCTGCTCACCCCTCACAGCTCAGCACTTCATCAGTCCCGTCACTTTCACTGGACTTGTTGCAAAATCTGTGCTACCGTCTTTGAATTGGACAGAAGCAGGACTTCTTCCAGAAGGGTTTTCATATTTACAGTTTAAATGTATGAAAGGTGATCCTCAAAAAAGTTTTGCTATATCTTTAAAATTCAACTTTGGCATCCTTATGAGGCATTGCATTACAATAATTTGGGTTATATAAAATTATACAAAATGATAAGAATAATCTTTAGGAAAACCTTATCATCTCCTAAATCAGAATTATAAACTTACCTTGCCTAAAAATAGGATCTTTGTTTTTGTTCAGATATTTGTTACATTTAAAAGAATGTTTCGGCTGCTTTGACTGTTTCTCAGATGCAGTGAGCAGGAAGTGTCGCCTGTTTGGTGTGAAACGTTTGGGTCCACGTTGTAGGTGTGTCCACATGCGTGTCCCCTGCCCGCCCCACCTCACACACTTCTAGCACACTCTGGAAGCTGCTGCTCTCCTTCGGGGGAAAAGCAAATTACTGTCTTGTTTGCTCTCAAAATCCAAGAGTTTATTTGACTTAAGAGCTAGTTAGCAACAGGTAGTCAACACAAAGAAATAATATACAACCTCTGTTTCTCATAGTGGATTTTCATTTTCTTAATTGGAGCATTTACTAACTTTAACCAGTAACAAACCATATATATATATATGTGATATATATCTATATCTATATATATATGAGACATATATCTACATCTATATATCTACATATGGATGTAGATATATGTCTCATATATATGTTCTGGTGCTTAATTAATTAGGATACATCCTATTGTCCTATTGAGTGTTTTGAATGTTTATTTTACTATTGTGAAGACTATCATCAAAGCAGGACAGAAACAATTCTCCAGTAGCTTTCACTTGCTAATAGTAGGAAAACCTTCTCAAGTTGCCCTCATTTAATTTTTCTAATTGTTAAATTCAGATTTTAAGTCAGGTCCACAGTTCCTTCAGCTGCACAGCAGTGGTCCTATAAGTAGCGTCATTGTCCATGTGACTCGGGGTGGAGGAGAGATTTGGCCCAAAGCCCAGGAACAGGATGGGCACGGCAAGGAAACCGTAGGCCGCAGGGCAGAGCCTCTCCGTGAGGCCATTTCCTGCTCTTTCTTCAGAAACCAGAGTCCGCAGGCGCAGTGCATGAGCCTGGGAGGCGAGGCGACTGCTCTGAGCTGCTGGCCGGGCTGGAACCCAGCTTCGGTGCAAACTGCACCAGGACTTTGTAAAGGAGTCGACGACAGCTTTTGGTGCCTCCTGTGTTAACGTGACTCTGCAGGACCGGGGACGCCAGGCCTGATGGTGCCCGGCAGCTTGAGCGGGAAGCCGTGGGCACGATGGTAACCTCCCGGAAGTCCCGGCAAGCACACCGTGCTGTGTGATCGGCAGCGCTAACGTGTCACCTGTGCTGTTGATGAGCGATCGGTGTGACAATGGGAACCTGTGTCTGATGTCACGTGCGGCTTCATGCACAGCGGCATGGACCTTCCTAGGCCTGTGGCAGCCTTTCCCTCTCTGTTGTACCTTCTCCTCCCTCGGCTGTTTCTGGCCGAGGCATTGGGCAGGTGTTCACACTTAGCGTTTGACCAAGAGATCGGTCCAGAAACCAAGACAATTGGAGTCTCCATCCGGAATTAGCAAAGGAAACTAAATGAAATCATGGCCCCAGAGCGAACAGATCACTGCTCTCTGTCTACATCCCACCTCTATATTTATAAAGGACTTCCTTGGTTTTCCAGGCTTTTCTTTCATTATCCAGGAAATGGTAGTTCAGACTCCTCTTCATGCCAGATGAAATGACAAATGCAATTTTTTTAAAAAGTATATTTTTATTGATTTTTTTTACAGAGAGGAAGGGAGAGGGACAGAGTTAGAAACATCGATGAGAAACATCGATCAGCTGCCTCCTGCACACTCCCCACTGGGGATTTGCCCACAACCAAGGTACATGCCCTTGACCGGAATTGAACCCGGGACCCTTCAGTTTGCAGGCTGATCTCTATCCACTGAGCCAAACCGGTCAGGGCGACAAATGCAATTTTTATTAAAAAGGCATTTTTTTCAAATCTTTTAACTTGGTGATCATTTATCTTAATGATTTAGATTACTCCCCCCCCCCCACACACACACACACACTCACCATTTATATATACATGGCTATTTTTTATTTTTATTTTTTTATGTATTGGGCTCTGCGTCTCTCGGATCACCTTGTGTACTGGATTATAAAGGCTGGTAATTGTTATTCCTAAGACTTCTGTATGTTAAAATGACACCAGTAAATTCTTGATGTTACCTTTTAAATAATTGTGTTGAATTGATATGCCTCATATGTTCAGGAGAAGTTTGAAATATAGCTAAACAAATAGGAATTTGCATTTCACTGTTCAGGCATTTTTTTTTTCTCATAAAAATAGCTTCCCAAAAAATGACTTCCTGTCTGTGAGGTGGTCCCGATGGGTTTCATAGTCCTCCTCTTACTCCACAGGTGTCTGCCGTGGTCACATTGTTCAGTTCACAAATGGGTGCGGAAGCCATTTTCAATACTGGGAATTTTTTAACATAGCTTTAATTAAAAAAATACCTAGGATGGCTTCCACAGCTTGTAATGTTTCTGGTCCTGGCCGGTTTAAAAGGTGACCAGATCGTCCCTCTTTCGGCGGGACAGTCCCGATTTCTAACAATTTTTCCCGCGTCCCGCGGCGTTTTAAAAAAGGCCCGATTTTTGGAAAGATCGGAAAGATTCTTAAAACGCCACGGGACGCGGGGAAAATTGTTAGAAATCGGGACTGTCCCGCCCAAAGCGGGACGATCTGGTCACCGTATTAGAGAGGGCGGGCAGGAAAGCACTGTTCTTCCCATCTCCCGGCTCCTCCTGCACAAGTGACCTTCTGTTACTCTGCACAACACGACCTGAGCCTCTTCCCACCCCTCTCAGTCCCCGGCTGCTGGAAGGACGCCCTATCGCACCCATCTTCTCCAACATCAACCACGGCCCCTGCCTCCCCATAGCGCCCCTCCCAGGTGAGCAGACAGCCTCCCTCCCCCAGCTCAGCTCCCGCCCCCAGGCTGCCGGTAACGCCCAGAAGCACCCGGGGAAGCAGGTGCTGGTGGTCTTGCTTGCCCGCGTCTCATAAGCATCTCTCATAAGCACTGAGGGGCCACGGAGAGGAACTTTGCAGTTCTGTTGTGAACTTGAACTTGCAAATGCAGACACAAGCTCCCCTGACCGTGCTCTCCTGGTGAGCCCGGCCCCCACAATGCCCTGGGACAGCCCTGTCTTCCAGGGTCCCCGTGAAGGTCGAGCTCTGTGGTGGACCAGTAGGTTCCTGAAGGTAGGACGCTGGCTATTTTAAGGGGGAAAACCCTCTTGTGAGAGTAATTATTTATAAAAACAAACGGAGTGTACCCTGTGCGTTTTGTCCCTTGTACCCTGTTTGAGCTCCCCTCCGGTCCCAGCATCACACCGGAGTTCCCGACCATGTCCAGGCGAACTGGCATTGCCGGCTCAGGCCACGCCTGGTGAATGGTGCCACAGGCTGAGGGCCTGGACACCTCAGACCCACCACCTGTGCTTTGGATGGTTTTGTTCAGTGTTGAGTTTTCGAAGTTCACTCTAAGTGAACTTAACACTGTAGTTAGTTATCCAAATGGATAACAAGGAGTGCAATTTCCCCCACGTTAACAGAACAGATAGCTGCTCGTTCCCGTGTATATTTACCTTTAAAAGCCGCCATTCTACCAGTGCAGCACCCTGAATAGGACAAGGTGAGACCAGACCAGCCTGGCCCCGGGGTCTGCACTCCCACTGCCCGGTCACAATGTCTGCTTTGGTTTGTTCTTGTTTTGTGTGTGTGTGTGTTTTAGTTTTATTTTATTGTTTAAAATATTACAAGTAGTAGTACATATATCTCCTTTTTTCCCTATTGACCTTCCCCCAGCCTCTCCTACCCCCTGTCACATGCCCTCATCCCCACCCCCCACCCCAGTGTCTGTGTCCATTGGCCGTGCTTATATGCATGCACGCAAGTCCTTCAGTTGGTTGTTGATTTTTAACTCAACCAGTTAGAAACCGTGAGTTTAAAACAAACTCTTTTCTCTTTCTTGAGGTCAAAGAGCATTTTTTTTTTTTTTAACTTCAGGTCCTCCCAGAGGTGGGGAGGCTGACGCAGGCGGAGTCTGCCTGAGAGGGGGCATTCCTGGACGAGTCTGTGTGCGTGGATGCATGCCGCATGGCAGGCCCCCGCAGCTCCTCCCATTTCAGCCCCTGCTTGCACACGCTCCTCGCTGCTCCCGTAGCGCCCGGGCCCTGGTGGGGCTGCCGCGGGGCTTGTCCTCGGGGAGGAGCCAGGAAAAGGGCAGGAAAGCCCAGCTTGAGCATCAAGTCTGTCTGCCTCGGACTTTGACACTTTTTTCTAAATTTTTTTTTTTTTCTGAGTCGCAACCACATACTTGCTTCTGGAAGTGGGCAGGGCAAGGGTCAGAAGTAAAAACGGAACTAAGTGATATGGCCAAAGCTGCCTGGCCCCCATTCCCTTGGTGTTTCTGTATCTAGAAAACGCATTATCCTAACCCCTGTCCACCACGGGGTCCCTTACAGCGGGAGCCATAACAGGCAGAGAGGAGAGGCAGCTCAAAGACTTCCTTCTTGTGTCGGTATTTTCTTCTTTATCAACTCAGGAGTCAGCCTGGCTTGTGGGTAGCATAATGTGGCTAATTAAAGTGTAATGCATAGGTCACTGGACACATTATTTCAGCGGTTCCCTTTAAGGGCCTCTATTTTAGCTGAAACCCCTCCTAACGGGAAAACTAACCTCACAAAAGACTTCCACAAACTCTTTCTAGAAGAGTGTACACCAGTCAACGTCTACCCCCAGAGGATATGTTTCTTGTCCATGGTATTTCAACAATTTTTATGGGAGAAAAAATGCACATCTTTTATTTCCTGGAAAAGTGGATCGGGGTGTTGCATTAAATTCTCAGAGGGGATCATTGAAGGGAAGCATTGGCTTTGGAGACGAGCTCTTGGCTCTATGGTTCCTGTTCCAGCATCGACTTTACTGTGTGACCTTGAACAAATGAATTAACTTCTCTGTGCCTCCGTGTCTCCGTGTGCAAAATGGAGATAATGACACCAACCACTGCCTACCTCATAGGGACATAATGGGGACATGGGATCATCTGGAGGAACACCAGTGTTTTGCACTCTGGAAGAAGGTGCTACAGGAATTGTCGCTGTATTGTTTTTACTGACCCGAGTATTATGTTTAGGGCTTAAACAATAGCAATACTGTTCGTCCCGATGGGCGTGAGTGTCAATGCCATGCGTATTCACAGCTCTCTTCTCGGCCAGGCCTGGCCATCCAGCCAATCACGGTACCTGAGGACTGAGTGTTGTTTGTGTCCTGTGTTTCTATCCATAGTGTTTTCCTCTGAGTGTTCCCCAGGGGCTGGGGGTAACTCCTAATATCTTATTGTTTACATGTACTGGACCTGATGCGAGCTGTGTATAAAGAATAATCACAGGTAAATAGCAGGTACATTGTAATTAAGGCACTTATCCAATTGTCTTCATTCTTTTTGTTTCAATAAAGGTCCGTTTTATATGGTATAAAAAGCTTGTTAAAATTCATTTGGCCTTTGAGAAGAACCAGAGTGGCTCACCTAGCCCAGCCAGCGTGGCTCAGTGGTTGAGCCACGACCTGTGAACCAGGAGGTCCTGGTTCGATTCCCAGTCAGGGCTTGATTCCCAGCGTGGGGTGTGCCGGAGGCAGCCAATCAATGATTCTCTCTCATCATTGATGTTTCTCTCTCCCTCCCTTTCCCTTCTTCTCTGAAATCAATAAAAATACATAATTTGAAATGGCTCATTCATATGCCCGTAGTGTATAACCCAGTCTGGAATTTCAGCCACCATGCCGGGAGGATGTCCGGGGGCTGGGGCCGGGCCGGCGTGCTGGCGGGCTCCCACACTGAGCAGAAGGCCAGCCCCGGAGCCGGAGGCGGCTGTGGGCTGCCCTTGCTGTGTCCACACAGGACGTGAGGAGTCATCGTGCAGACCCCACTGCGCCTCCTCGGACCGCCAGGCCACGGCACCTTAGCCTCAAGCCCCACTCCCTCTCCCACCGTGTGGCCAGTTTCCACACGAGCGTTCCCAGGCGGATGGTCCCAGCTCCACGCTGTGTTCAAGGCTCAGAGATGTGAGTTGGGTTTGGCGGGCCTGATCCGTTGGGTTCTGGTGCATTCTCTCTTTCCACGGGCTGCCAATCAGGAGAAGGAGCGGTGAACTCTGCAATTACACTAAACTGGAAAATGGTGTTTCCATGGAAACACAACTCAACTGCCGAGAGCCAGATCGGGGGCTCCTTGGATGTGGAGGGTCGCCCCAAAGTGCAGCATCTCGCCCACTGACCTGGCTCCCTTGGCCCGCCTGTGGGCGAGGGAGGTGCACTGTGGTCAGCCTCACATGGCGTGGTGGGAGCAGGAGCTGGCCGGAAGGAGGAAGGCCAGAGGGGCCAGGAGCTGGCCGGAAGGAGGAAGGCCAGAATGAAACGGATCGGGCCAGCAAAACCAGCTCACATCTTTTACATAGAGATAAAAATAACTTTTCTCACTAAAAATATATGCGTTACTCTCTCTTACTCATCCTCGTTCATTACTGGGGAGCTTTTAAAAATGAAATCTTTCCGGTTCTGAACTCTTTGTTGTCCATCGCAATCACTGTTAGTGTTTTGTGTTGTTTTTCTAAATGGTTTTTAATCCCTGGATGCCCCTCACTTCTTTCCTTTCCTAACTGCTTGGACCCTGTGACTTCCTCGTGCTGCCCACCTACATCTGTGACAGATATTTCTGTCCCTTGGCACCCGGGGTCCCGCTGCGCCCTGGGCCGCAGCAGCCAGGGCATCCCGGGCCTCACGTGCTTCCTAAGCCACGTGTCCCCGCACACGTGGGGGCTCCGCTGAAGCCAGGCCTGCTGGAGTTCACACAGATGCCTCTGCCTCTGCCTCTTGTTCTTTAAACCTTTGAGTAAGACACACACGCACATGAGCACACGTGCGCACACAAAGGTACACACAGCCCTTGCGCCTAAGCGACACGGGGAGATGCAGGGTCCCAGGCCACCCTTGGGGGCCAGGCTCCACATGGAGCACACCCGTGAGCGGTCAGAAAGGAGGCCCCAGGATGGACAGAAGGCGCCTGGGAGACACGCCGGCTCCCCGGCCCCTTCACATCTCTGGCCTGGCCCGACAAACAACCTCTGTCTGTCAGGTTTCTTGAACTCAGAAACTGCCCAGCGCCTGGCCAAGGAATAGCTAGATCCTGAGCTGAGCCCTCTCGCCAAGAGCAGGAGGAATCAGGCGAGGAACCTGCCCATGTTCTGTCCCTGGAGCACCTCCAGAGGCCAGGACCCGCCCACTGGGCGGATGGAAGCCAGCAAGACTGTTCCCCTGTCAGACCTGCTGCTGGGCGGGCAGCTGGGGGAGGACCTGGGGGGGGCAGCGTGGGGAGGACCTGGGGGGGGCAGCACGGGGAGGACCTGGGGGGCAGCGTGGGGAGGATGTGGGGGGCAGCGCGGGGAGGACCTGGGGGGGGCAGCACGGGGAGGACCTGGGGGGCAGCGTGGGGAGGATCTGGGGGGCAGAGCGGGGAGGACCTGGGGGGCAGCGCAGGGAGGACCTGGGGGGCAGCGCGGGGAGGACCTGGGGGGGGCAACGCGGGGAGGATCTGGGGGGGCAGCGCGGAGAGGATCTGGGGGGGCAGCACGGGGAGGATGGGGGGGCAGCGTGGAGAGGATCTGGGGGGTCAGCACGGGGAGGATGGGGGGGGCAGCGCGGAGAGGATCTGGGGGGCAGCGCGGGGAGGATCTGGGGGGCAGCGCGGAGAGGACCTGGGGGGGCAGCGCGGGGAGGATCTGGGGGCGGCAGCGCGGGGAGGACCTGGGGGGCAGCGGGGGGAGGACCTGGGGGGCAGCGCGGAGAGGACCTGGGGGGCAGCGCGGGGAGGACCTGGGGGGCAGCGGGGGGAGGACCTGGGGGGCAGCGCGGATAGGATCTGGGGGGGCAGCACGGGGACGATCTGGGGGGGGCAGCGCGGGGAGGACCTGGGGGGGCAGCGCGGGGAGGACCTGGGGGGCAGCGCGGGGAGGATCTGGGGGGCAGCGCGGGAAGGAACCTGCCGGGGAGCTATGTGCCCCTCCCCCCTGCCCCCCCCTCCTGGGCCAGGAGCAGGTTTGCTGGGGTAAAGACTTCTCCGCTGTCCGCTCTAGCCTGGGCTGTGAACCGGAGAGGAGCTCTCAGCCGGGTTGCTCCGCTGGATCCGGTCCCTCAGAGTTCATGCTGGAGGGAGAGGGAGGCTGGGTCATTGCATCTTCCTTCCACGTGTACAATGGGGTGTTCCTGAGGCCGCCAGGCCGCCCCTGACACCCAGGACTTGTTTGTTTTCCACTGGGAGGTGGGCCTTTGACCCCTTCGCCCGTTCCTAGTTCCGAGGGCTTTCACGTCCGCACTGTCGTCTCCTCTGGTCTCACCTCCCCGTTCTGAGTGCAGCTGCTGAGAGCAGCCTGGCCTGACGTGCACCCTCGTCTTCATCGTCAGGCGTCTAGTTCAGACCCCAACAGCCCGTCTTCCCACCCAGAGAGCCTGTCCCAGGCGGAGTCCCAGCCCCTGCAGCACATCCACTGGATTGCCACCCGCCCGCCTGTCCCCTGCTCCTCGCCTGCTCCAGCCCGTGCTGGCTCCTCACTGCCGCCCCAGGCCCTCTCGGTCCCACCCTCTTTCCATTTCTCCAGCCTTCCCTCTTCCCATCTCCCAGGTTTGCCTGAACTCTTGGGGAACCCCGCTGGGTTCTCATTCATTCTCCGGAAGGGGTGGGCGAAGGCCCCGGAGGGAGGGAGCTGGACAGGGTCACCCACACAGCGGGACCCCACAGCCACAGGTTAGAACCCCACACCTGCCCAGATTGCAGGCCCCCTGAGGCCTCGGGAGCCCCAGCACATCTGCCTGGGCCCCCCCACAGGGATGCTGCCGGCAAGCTCTGAGCATCAGGCCTGGGCAGGGGCAGGGAGCAAAGCAGCCTGGGTCCCAGGGCCTGGAGCAGCCGGACCTCACTCCCCCGGCCCCCTGCTCTGTCTGGGCCTGAGAATGACCGCCCTCTCCTGCCCAGGATGCCTGATCCCCACAGCCAGCCTAGCGGGCAGGAGGACTGAGGGGTGTCTGAGAACGGGAACATTCTCTCTGAGCATTCAAACCTGTAAGGAATGTTTGTGAGTTTATTTGAGCCAATCTGTCCACAACTGCTGGGAAGCAGAACCTCGGTGGATTGGGATGATGCCCCGGAGAATGGCAGGTTACATCTGTGTTTATACATTGCCATCAAAGGAGGGACGTAGGTGGGTTACGTGAAATCCATTGAGGATAGACTAGAGAGGCGGGAGAAAGCAAAGCAGGGAAACCCCTGGGACTGGATAAAAAGTAAAACGATAGACAGGTGGGTACAGGAACAACAAACATGATAATGAAGGAATTGGTGGTCTCTGTCCTGGCGCCCAGGCACAGTAGGTTGTGTCCCAAGGGGTCCAGAGAAAGGGAAGTTACAAGTTACCCGGACATTTCAAGGGTGTGTTATCATAGATGCATAGTTAAGGTAAAGGCTGACCTTGTCTGGGAAGATACAGGCCTATAACATAAGCACCCACCGTAACTGCGTTTAGTTAAAGTTTAGTGTCAGACCTTCCAGAGCTTGTCAGGCTAGCCCGTGGCCCTCTGTCCACACTGACGCTGGTTACTTCACGGCGCAGGGTGCACAGCTGTGTGTGGAGGAAATCATCAGCTTTCTTCTTCCCACAAATCCGAACAGCACCTGACCTCAGGGTGGTCCGTGGAGACCAGGCCGCTGCTGAGAGCCGAGCTGCTAGGAAGCTTCTCTTGCCCTGTCATTAGGGTGCACAAGTCTGCACATCAGTACCCATCCCCTCACATCCCTGCCACCCCTCCCAAGCCCTCAGTGCCAGGCCTCAAAGCTGATGAATATTCTATTAAGCCCCTCCCCTGAGATCTCCCGGAAGATTTCCACCTGCAGAGAGAGAAGCAGGCTCAGGATGAAGGACCCAGCTCCACAGGGAGCACACCCACACCGTTCCCCTCCCCCTTCCTCCCTCTAAGGGACTCCCTGAGGCTTGCAACCAGGGGAGCAGTGGGCCTCGGCAGCTCGTCCCAGGCTCACCCCTGACCCTGTCTCCACGGCCCCCCTTTCTCTGCCTTCCCAGGGAGTCAGAGCAGCCCGGCCTGGCAATCTCGTTGCGCCTTCTATGCTGAGACCTTCCGTGTTTCCCTGTCCTGTGTGTGTTTTTGCTGCGGCCAATAAACTCTTATTTTGCTACACTTGGTCTCTTGGTTGAGATCTTTCCTTCAAGAAGACAAGAGCTGAGGTCTCGTCACCTCGCTGGCAACAGTACCATGGCTGCTTACAAAATATTGTAAACCCTCAAGAGACATAAGCAAGAGGAAAAAGAAACACTGAAATATTAAAAACAGAAAGAAGCTTAAAAATAGCAAATTACTCAACCCAACTGCTTGCCTATATTCAGGCTTCTAAGTAATGAGTGAAGGAGGCATTTAGAATCAGACAATTGAAAGAAAAGAGTTGCAGACGATGATAAAATGACTAAACACATAACACATTCAAAGGAAGAACACACAAAAAACCATGTCATTTAGGAATAGCTGGGTGTCTGCTGTCGCGAACATCTTTGAGATCGGCGAAGCAGAGGGACTCGGAGAGACAGTGGGGCGAAACCAGCGCCTCTCGGAGCAGACTGTAATCAGGGGACCTCGCAGAAGCCTTTGTTAATCACGATAACGAAGATGCCGCACTCAAAGGAAACAGCCTGTGGAAGGGTGCCAGGCCGCCCAGCCTCCCGGCAGGAATAAAAGGGAAGCTCAGAAATGACAGGGCTTCGTCTCAATGTCTGTAATTTGTGAAATAATAGAAACAATCACAGGGTAAATTTGCCAAATGCATTTACAAATGAGTATCACTCCCTTTAATCAGGTGGCATAGAACCAGGCAGGCTGGATAGAAGATTGGGGTTTAAGAATATCTCTGTCCCTGTCTCTGTCTTTCTCTGTCTCTCTCTCCCTCTCTCTCCCCCCCCCCCCTTTTGATGGGGCTATGACAGGGTTTTTAATTGAACATGACGTTTTGTTTTAATGTCCAGTTATTTTTACCCAGTGGCTACTTTTAATGTGCCCAGAGGAGGAGAGGGCAACCAAAAGAAAAGCAGAGGAAAACGAAGCATTCTGTGCTCCACTGTCCGGCACAGGAGCCAGTAGCCACACGGGCGACTGAAAGGAAATAAAATGAATACCCTCGGCCACACTAACCCCCTCCCAAGGGCTCTGTCAGCGCCGGCTTGGGCTGCCCCGTGGGGCAGGGAGGACGGCGGACATTCCCATCGCCACGGAAACTTTTATGGAACAGAACTGCAAAAGCAAAACAAACAAACCCCTCTCTTCCCAAAGCCGGCTTTCCCCAAATGACGAGGCAACACGCCTCTATTCTTGGACTCTCGTTGCTCCTCAGCTCTTTTCAGGAATTCAGTTGCAACTGGTCTCTTTCCTTCTTGAAAACCTGCTCTCGGGAAAGGGATTAGACTCGCTCACACTCAGGTGGCCACGACCGTCTTTGAACCTCACCAGTTCCTCAAAAGCATCTGCACGAGAACAAGCCTGAGCTAACGCAGAAGGGTCATGTTTTTAACGGTGGCCCTGAGACACCAGCACCGGACGGAAGCGGTTTTTCCAGGATGGACAGACGGGGGAGTATTTAAACCTTCTGAGGTTTTGGAACTGCGAATAGTCCTTTCTGAAATAAGACTACGCACCCTGATCCACCTGGCTTGTGACTCTGCTTTGCTCCTGTGAGTCTCAGGGTATGTAAGGGCCTGGAGCTGCTGTGTCCTAACTTAGCAAAAATCAAGCAGGTTCTGAGCAGAAGGTCCCTAAGCCTTCTTCAGCTGACACCACACATCCCAGGAGCTGCTTGGGCCAGTGAGCGCCTAGCTTTCCTCCTGCAGTAAATGAATCCACCCCTTCACTTGCTTCAGCCAGAAAGACAGCCTGTGGCTGCAGAGGACACACAGGAGTTCTGGGACAGAGAAGCAGTCAGCGCTGGCGAGGATCCGTGGTCAGCAGCTAGCAGCCCCTGTGCACCTCCTCCTTCCCTCCCAGAGCAGGGAGGGCTGGTGGCCACAGGTCTCCCTGGGATCGGCTGGAAGCAGGAGGAGGGTCTCTGGTGACAGGTCACACACACGCCCCCGGAGGGCTCCGTGCTGCCTGCTGGGCGGCTGGGCGCTGGCGGCCACCCAGGCACTTGTTTTTGTGGAGGAACAAAAGCCTCACGCCCAGCTGTGGCGCTCAAATCTGGCTCCACTGGAAGGGCTCCCACAGCTGGGCCTGGGGGAGTTGGGGTGGGGGAGGCCCCGGCAGGCGCCGCAAAACCCGGAGGCGGAGCGCTCGGAGTGGGGGCGCCCAGGGAGAGAAGGGAAAGGGCGTCCAGCTGTGCCTGTGTCTGCTCAACTGCTGCTCCTGCAGGAGATTTCCCAGCAAGTTACTGCTGACTTCCTGCACCCCATCTCCGTGATCACAGGCGACGGAGCAACAGCGACGTGTCCCCGTCAGTCAACACGAGACTAAAGTGACCAGGGAACAACAAGGCAAAAACCTCTCTCCTTCTGTGCACACCACCACCCTCCCCCCACCACCACCACCAAACAGCAAACATGGGTTCCCTAAAAAAGAAATTCTAGTCATTCATCTACTCACACACAAACTCCCGCCTTGGGCAAGCATTCTGAGGACGTGTGCTGAGGGCGGTGTGTGTTAGAGAGGCGAAGCTCGCTGCTCGTGGAAAAAATGCCTTCGCCCCTGGGTGCAGGCTGAACTCGGGGTACAGGCTGATGGGGTGTGCACAGCCTCGGGCTGAGGGCTGCTTGGGAGGTGAGGATGCTCTCACCCTTTGCCTCTTTGCCTCGAGCTGGGACGGCAGCCGCTAGACCACAGCACCCACCGCCTCCGTGGCACCGTGAGAGGCCTGTTTTCTTGGGTCCTGGTCGCCTCCCAGGCCCGGCACGGGGCCGGCTGACAGGTATGGGTCGAATGAGTGACGAATGTCTTCAGGGATGAGGGGCCTTGGTGTGATGTTTAGGGAGCAGGGGGACAAATAGCAACCATGACCCCTCCCCACCTGCTTGACACTGAGAGCTATTGTGAGCATGCTGTGTCCGGAGCCCCTGTCAGGGGACGTTTCTAGGGTCCTGGTGAATTATTTTATTTTATTTTATTTTATTATTTCCCACGGGTGTCCCCTGAGGGCAGGAGGTGGGCCTGCAGCAGCCTGAGGTTTGCTCCCAGATCCCCCTCCCCCCGCCCAGCCCGCTCAGCCCGCTCAGCCACACCTCCCCGGGGACACCGGGCTTCACTACGGTCCTGACGCGGGGCGGTCCTGCTCCTCTGCAGAGCACAGCCTTTCGGGCCCAGCGGCAGGCAGTGGGGCCCGCCTGGGCTCTGCTGAGGCAGCGGAGGGGGAGAAGGAGCTCACTTCAAAGCATCACGTGGAGCCGAAACCGGTTTGGCTCAGTGGATAGAGCTGCGGCCTGTGGACTGAAAGGTCCCAGGTTCGATTCCAGGCAAGGGCATGTACCTTGGTTGCGGGCTCATCCCCAGTAGGGGGTGTGTAAGGCAGCTGATCAAATGACTCTCTCCCATCGATGTTTCTAACTCTACCCCTCTCTCTTCCTCTCTGTAAAAATCAATTAAAAAAAAAAAGCATAGGGTGGAAACTGGAAGAACACAGGGGTGACTGCAGGGAGGCAGGACATGCTTCATTACGAACAGGGCAGCCCCTAACTGGCAACTTGTATACACGTTCCAACACTAGGGGCCCCGTGCCATTGGCGATGCTCACGCTACATCACCATCAGCAGGCTCCAGCACCGAGCGCTGGTGCAGGGCGCATGTTGCTCCTGAGGAGTCACTGCCCTGGCGCATGCGTAGGGCGAGGGGCCTTTCATGTAGGAACAGCACCGTGTCCTCCCTGCACACGTGCGTGTGGCCTGTAGGCCGTGCACCGCCTGCATGCTCTGGTCAGGGCCCCTACACTCCACCCCTTACGCCGGATGGTTTCTGCCAGGGACCCTGGCCCATATGCCAGCTCCTTGAGCACAGAGTCCACCATGCTTAGCTACCTGCACCCCTGTCCCTGGTCCCATGTCCCCCAATTTCCGATGAAGCCACCCAGGGTGCTACCTCCTGGACCCTTGCTGAGGCTCTGCCTTATCACTCCCGGGGCTGGCAGCGGCCAATGGCCACTCAATGTCTCTACTTCCTGTATCTCCTCCCCCACTTCCTGTCCTCGCACAGGGCGATGTCCTGCTGCTTGTGCCTTTGCAGCAACAACAAAGTCAAACCCTTAAAGATAGCCCCACTGTCTGTTCCGACGGCCTCAGGGCCAGGGTCCTGTGTCCACACCATCCAGACTGCTCGCAGTTCCGCCCATTGGCTGCTCTGCCCCGAACCAGAACCGAACCACAGTTCATTGTATCCGAACGGGCAGCCATGGTGGCAGGGTTCCCCCTACTTGACCCGTCCGTGTGCCACATTGTGTCCAGGAGGGGTGTACCTTCCTGGAATGGACCGGGAGTGCCGCCTCCACCGGAGTCTCATCCCTTGGCTGATCTCAGGAGTCACAGGACCCAACAGGATTTGCCATTCCTGTGACGGAGGGTCCTCGCCGCTGCCTTCGGTTCCAAATAGACCCCCGCTTTGCTCACGGTGGGGTCTTTGCCATTGCTGACGCGGGCATGGTCACCCAGGACCTAAGCCAACGGCTGCAGGCTCTGCAGTCTTCACCGCCTCTCACTCTGTGTCACGATCGCCTTACAGGCCTGCAGGGCTGTGTCCGTGGCTGCCAGCTGCTGCTCGAGGAGGGAGTGCCGGCTCTCGGCCCCTCCCACAGCTGGACCAGACCCCGAAGGTGCCCTTCTCCGCCCAGGCTGTGGCCACAGACCCGGTGGAGGCCCTGTGGAGTGACAGTCAGGTCCAGCTGGGATGGTTGTGTCAGGTCTGCGGCCTGCAGGGTTTGGGCTCGGGTGAGTGTCCTGTTGGCAGCTATACAGGCCTCCTCCGCCTCTGGAGTCGTCCACGTCGCCCCTGCGGGGACTCCTGATACAGTGACCGCACCAGCGCGCCCGGTGGGCGTGGACCCCGCCAACATCCCAAAGGCATCGGTCTGTAATGGATTCCCGTCGCAGGCCGGGGATCAGCCGCACTTGGTCAATGCCTGCCCCGGGTAGCACCGGTCTCACTGGCCAGGCAGCTCCCAAGACTGGCAGGTAAGCCAGGGCCTCGGACCCGACAGTCATTCCCCGGCGCCCGTCCTCCGGAGTCCAAAGCCTGCCGGAGACTCCCGCAGCTGCGTTCAGCTCGGCCGAGAACGAGAGGCCAGCACGCCGTCTTCGCTATGTGGGACGTGGTCACTGCGGGAGGCTCGCCCAGGTGGCTAACTCCTGTGCCACCGCCCACGACAGGTGGTAGGGCTGTGCGAGTCTCCTCGTGGGAGAGCGACAGAAGTCCGTGCCGACCGTCCCGCGTGGACTCCCCGGGCTGTGTCTGTGGAAAGCGAGTGCCAGCCAGTCTGCCCAGGCAGAAGGCCCAGGAGCTCCGTTACCACCGGCACCGCTGAGCCTGGGGGTCACTTTCTCCAGTCCCTGTCCCCCGGCCCTTCGCCAGCTGCCCAGCTTCCTCACCGGCCGCACGGAGAGCTGTGCGGGCTGCGCGTGCCCATTCTCCGCCTTCTCCGGCTGCACGGCTGTCTGTCCGGCTTCCTCAGGGCCTCCTGGGAGGCTTCCCTGAGTGCCCACACTACCTGGGGGGGCTGGGCAGTGTCACCACACGCCCACAAGCGTTAACCCTTCTGCCTATCCACTCCCAAGATGTGTTCTGTAGGGAAAACATGCACAGGATAGGCCTGCAGGGAAGGCGGCCAATACCCAGGGTCAAGGTTGCCTGCCACCAGGGACAGTTCAGGTTACCAGAGAGCAAAGTGCAGTCCACACCGGTACCCACCAGCCCCAACACACGGTGCAAGTTGCAGGGGATAATATATGGTGAGTTCAGCATGCGGCCTCCAGTCCTCAGGATCCCTCCTAACTGGGCCTTGCCTGCTTCTCAGTCTAGATCAGTGGTCGGCAAACTGCAGCTCACGAGCCACATGCGGCTCTTTGGCCCTTGAGTGTTCCAACGCCACTTCAAAATAGACTTGCTCAGGCCAAAAACTGACTTCTGCGCATTGGGCCATGAAGTTTCAATCACACTGTATGTTCATGCCCGCATGTAGTATTTTGTGGAAGAGCCACACTCAAGGGGCCTAAGATCTGCATGTGGCTCGAGAGCCGTGGTTTGCCTACCACTGGTCTAGGACAGTGGTCGGCAAACTCCTTAGTTCACAGAGCCAAATATCAACAGTACAATGATTGAATTTCTTTTGAGAGCCACATTTTTTAAACTTAAACTTCTTCTAACGCCACTTCTTCAAAATAGATTCAGCCAGGCCTTGGCATTTTGTGGAAGAGCCACACTCAGGGGGCCAAAGAGCTGCATGTGGCTCGAGAGCCGCAGTTTGCCAACCACGGGTCCAGGAGATTGAACCCCTCCTCCTCAGAGGCGTCTAACAGTCCTGGAGGCCACGCGTCAGGGGACCTGGCTTTCCTCGACAGCTTCTAGAAACGCTGTCCTGCTGGTCATCGCCTCCCCGGGGCCATGAGCTGCAGGTCTCTTTTCTCTTAAGCCCCAGGGCCAGCAGGCCCACCCACATTGGCGTGCAGAGACTCCCACAGGCTCTGTCCCCGCCGTCATCCGGCTTATGGTCTCAGGCGTCGCATTATGTACCTTACTTAGGCTTCTGCACAGTCACAGGTCTCGCTGCTTGACTTCTACGCCCTCCCCAAGCCAGCATGGCCGTGGTCACTTCATGCACACGGTGATCTACGAAAGGGTCAAAGTGGCTGCCAGGAAGCCGAACGCCGCTGGGGTGGGGGGCTGCAGCAAGAATCAAGTCTTTCACGTGTGTCATAAAATGCTCTTCCTTAGGACCGTGAGTATTCAAATTAGACGTGGCTTGTCTCAAGCCCATTTCCCGTATCACTTGCACTAAATCTACACGCACAGCCCCTTCACTCGTGGTTTCTGGCAGTTCTCCAGCATCCTGCCAAATGCTGCGAGGCGCTGCCACTGGCCGTCCATCAGGGAGGAGTCTCCCTGCCGGGTGGGTTCCCAACCGGCGACTGATATTGCAGCTGCTGCCACCAGGAAGGATGGTGGTTATGGAGGTGACTTCTCCATCCTGGGCGGAGACAGCTGCAAACTAGCTGTGCCATCATCCCACAACCCAGGAGCCACGCCGGAATCCCTCCCCAGCCTCTGCCAGCTCTGTGGTCCTAATCCTCTGAGTTCTGAGAGGGTACAGTGGTCTGTGCGGTTAATTCAGTAACTGTGGGCGGCCCTGGAGCCCCACCTCCTGGGGCCACGAGCTGATCCTGCTCCAGACGCCTTTTTATGATCGGTCACGCCTGCAAGACAGAGGCCGCGGCACCAGCGGTAACACTTCCTCCGAGCTGCTGTCCGGCTCTGGTTCTCCCGGTCCCTCCCGTCCAGGGAGGCTGCCACCTGCTCCGGCACACACGCCAGGCCTCCAGCGCCTCCTCCAGGTTCTGTGACTCAGGCCCGCGTCCCGCGGTGTTACAGTTTCAAGGCCGTTAGGAGCCACCAGCCTACCGTCCTGGCAGCCTCCCGCTCGTCTTGGGGAATCCATCAGGGACCACAAAGCCTTCTCTAATGCCTCTGGCATTACCTCAACCAGCTCCCAGTCCTCCGGGGGTGGGGGGGAGGGGGTTTAAGGTGTCAGGAAGGACCATGCTACCGGATACCACACCTGATTGGAGACCACATGCCCTCTGACATGGTGGACAGAATTCTTACCCAGAATCTTGCCGACTACACCAAATGTTGGGAGCAAACTCCTCAGCTAGGATCTTGCCCCTCTGGGTGCAGGAAGAACACATGGGTGACCGTAGCGTAGGTAGGTGGGGCATGCTTATTACGAAGAAAGCAGCCCCAAACTGGCTGGTTGGTTGGGTATATGCATGCCCAATTGGAAGAGGCCTTGTGCCCGTTAGTGATGCCCCAGCTGTATTAACATAAGCAGGTTACCTAAGGGCGCTTGTGCAGGACGTGTACTGCCACTGCTGAGCCATTGCCCTTGTGCACGCATAGGGCAAAGGGGCCTTTGGCATAGTGATCCTGCTGTGTCCTTGCCTGCACGCATGCGTATGGCGCGCGGGGAGTAGGCCTTGAACCCCGCCCATACACAGCAGTTTTGAAAGAAGACAATGGTGTGAATGAGTACTTCTTCCACTCAACCACGAGCCCCAACCATGAACCCACTTAATCTTGTCTTCCCTGTCGGTTCTCGAGAAAACACTTTCTTTCATCTGTGACAATTTCAGACATAAAAAGCTTTATCCTTGGCCTGACCACAGCCCCTGGATGAGATGTAGTCGGACATTACAAGCATGCTGTGGCTATTTATTGACAGTGCTGAGCTGACTGGTTATTCTTTGAGAGTATCCCAGGCTACCTTGTTCCCATGCCGAGAGCAACATGCCGAATATAATGAGCCTTTGCACAGACCCACCTGAACCAGGTACTCTTCCAAGCTGACTACACACATTAACCCATCGTCCTACAAAACAACTTCTTTATTACATGAGGACTGCTATGATCTGTATTTCACCGATGGGGAAACTGAGGCACAGAGGAAGGATGAGTAAGTACATAGGGCTGGTAAATTCCTGAGCAGGGACTGGGACTGGGAGCCCGGCCCTCCCCCACTTAGCTCACACCTTTGCGCTCCGCCATCACTGCACCTGCAGCCGAGCCCTGGAGATCTGTTTCTCTGGCCCATCTCTAAAATCACCGCCCAAACTGACCAACTGAACTGGTGGCCATTCTTTGTTCTTTAGTTTTTGTTTATTGACTAGAGGCCTGGTGCATGACATTGGTGCACTCGGTGGCGGGGGTAGGGACCCCTCAGCCCTCTGTGTGCCAATTAGCAGTCCGGGGAGCCCTCCTCACTCTCTGAAGTCTTAAATGCAATATTCAGGAATGAACAGCTCAACTGGAAAATTCCCTGATCTGACTGATCCCAGGAAGAGGAGCCTGGTGCTGGCATGTGGGGAGGTCCAGGGAGGGCGTGCTTGAGGAAGTGGGTGGAGAGAGCGGGTCCCAAACTTTCACCAGGTAGCCGGGACACTGTGGGAGGTTTGGAAATGGAGGGGAAGGGTGGGTGGGCAGCTGCCTCTGGAGATACCTAAGAGAAGGCAGTTAAAATGCTCCGCTATTTTGGGCTGAATGGGTAAAATGAGAGTGTCATTATCTGAAATAGGCCTATCAGGAAGCTCATCTGACTCAGGGAGAACAAATTCATTTTTAGAATCCTTGCCATCTTCCCCGTGCCACAGCTGGGAGACGCCGAGAGGGAGCCTAGCTAAGGGGTTCCTTCAGGGGTGTCCGTGGTGTGGTGTTAAATCCCCAGTAATTACAGGAGAGGGCGGAGGGCAGGCCCTGCGCCTGCGGAGAGCTGGGGAGGTCCGTGCCCCAGCCCTCACCCACCGAGGTGGAATTGGGCACCTGCTGTGAATACAGAGTGTGGCTTCCCAAATAGCCTCACCTCACACGGTGACAAGTGACTTTCTGTGCCACACCCAAAATCCTTAGAAAGCCAGTGCCTCAGTCACATGGCAAACAGGGTAGGTGCTTGGTCTCCAGACTTGATCTCACTTCAGACTAATTTTTAAAAAATAACCAAGTCAAGCAGTTTAGAACTGGCCATCCTGCTTCTTTCTGCAAAGGCGCCGACAGTGCCAGGGCCCCTCACTGGGGGGACGGACACACATACACACACACACACACACACACAGCCGCTGGGCCTGCGGGGCAAGGAGGGAGCTGGAGCCAGGCCTCGCGGTGCGCGCAGAGCCTGGCCCGTGGGCAGGCCGCGCCATGGAAGTGCTTCAAGAACCCCTCTTACGGCTGACGCCCCCATCTCGGATGGGGACACCATTCCAGATGTCACAGAGGCTCTGGATCAGTCCCCGCACTGCAGAGACCATTCAAATGAAATTCCGGGGGCAAACCTCTTCCTTCAGTCTGACTGGGACCCGCAGCCCAGTTGTAGAGGAGCGCGCGGTCCTCTGTCCACAGGAGGTCCCCGACTCCGGGCGGGGACGCGGGGTGGGGTGGAGGAGAGGGCGCGGGGCGCAGCGCGCGGCGCGCAGAGGCCCAAGATCTGGATCTGGAGGTCTCGGGTCCCGGAGAAATCCAGTCCGGGTTTTGCGGGCGCGGGGGCCCAGGGCGCGTGGCGGCGGCGGCGGCGGCGCCCACAGCTCGCGCCCCGCGGCCGCTGCAGGCCCGAGAGGCGCGGCCCGGCCGCCGGCCGCATGGGGCGCAGCGCGGCCCGCGGCTCCGGGGCGGCGGCGCGCGGCTCGCTCACACCCGCCCCCTCCCCGCCGTAGCCCCGCACCGTGCACCGGCGGCCCGTGCACCCGGCGGGCTCACTCCGCCCCCTCCCCGCCGTAGCCCCGCACCCTGCACCGGCGGGCGGCGCGGAGCCCCGGCAGACATGCAGGCGCGCCGCCTGGCCAAGCGCTCCAGCCTGGGCGGCCGCCGCGGGGGCCCCGCGCTGCCCCCGCCGGGCCCGGCGCCCGAAGGCGGGAGGCCGCCGCCGCCCCGGAGCGCGGGGCCCGGCCTCCCTCGGGCCGCCGGGGCCGCCCTGTCGCCGGCGCTGCTGCTGCTGGGCGGGGAGGACGAGGAGGAGGAGGGCGCGGGCCGGCGGCGGGGGCGCGGGCGGCCGCCAGAGAGGCCCCACGGGGGCGCGGAGGACGGGGACGAGGACGAAGAGGAGGAGGAGGAGGAGGACGGCGACGAGGACGAGGACGGCGAGGAGCGCTTCCCGCCGCCGGGCCCCGGCCGCTCGGTGCCCCGGGGCCTGGCGCGGGGCGCGGGGAAGGTGCGTGCGGGCGGCGGGGCGGGCGGGCCGGGGGCGTGGCGCGGGCCGGGGCGGGGGTCGCTCAGCCCGGCGGGCTCCGGGCTCCGGGCTCCGGGCTCGGGCGGCTGCCCCTCTCACCGGGAGGGCCGGCGGCGCGGGAACGGCCACCTGTCCGGTGCGCTGGGAACTTGGCGCCGGGACAGGCGGGCGCGGGCTGTGCCGCGGGGACGGCGAGGCCGGAGGGGGACGCGTTCTTGTTGGGGCAGCGGGGTGGACCCCGGTCCGGGCCGGGAAGGCCGGGCTGGCTCCTGGCTCCCGGCCCGCAGCCCGTCCCGCCCGCCGGCCCTGCTCGCCCATCAGCCCGGCTCTCCGGGAACAATCGCCGCCGAGTGTCCACCGCCGGCGCCGGGGGGAGCGGGGACCCGGCGGCCGCCGCCGAGCCCGCGGGTTCTACGTGCATTTTGCGGCAGCCTTGGCGGGGCCCCCTGCCCTCCCTGTTCAGCTGGACGTGGTCTGGCATTTTGGCTTCTTTCCCTCCTCCAAGCTGCACATGAGCAAAAGGGGGAAATGGGGGACATAAGGGGCAGGGTGGGTCTGGCACGGGAGCGCAGTGGGTGTGTGCGGAGGACCCAGCGCGGTCCCGGAGCCTGGAGCCAGGAGGCTGGGCTTGTACTCCGGAGGGAAGGGGTGGGTGATGGGCGGGAAGGGGTGGGTGATTACACAACCGCCTGGCCGCTCCCGGGCCTGCGATTGGCCCAGCCGGCGCCGCGGTTCGCACAGTGTGTGTTGCTAAGAAGTTTGGAGGCAGCAAGTGGGAAGGGAGGGCTTTTCTCCCAGTGGCCTCAGCCACCTGCAGGCCTGCTGGCTGGAGGTTTCAGAAGGTAACCTACCTTCGAGGGAGGAAACAAGCATAAACTAGCGAGTTTAATAGATAAATATAAATATATATATTATTTTTGCAGGGGCTTGCGTAAAAGTCAGCTCCTCAAAGCATGACATTGTAGTTGCAAAGAAACCTTAGGAGCATCAGGACAGCTCCTGTGTTGGCATGGCCACAGGTTTCTTTCTGAGACCACCCGCAAGCATCTCTCTGGGAGGGAGGGATTTCCAGCAAGTAGTCATGGGGAAAGGTTTTGACAGTTGCTTGTTGGAACCCAGACCTTAACCACACTCTTTACCACGGCTGTTCCTGCACTGACAGCCGTAGGACCTCCCCTGACACCAGGACACCGAGGAGGAGGAGTGAATATTTACTATTTTCTTGCAGAAGTCCTGAAAATGTGCCTTGTGGTTTGAACAGTGCTTTGCACAATTTGTGATAGAAAACAATTATAGTTCATGGTCTGTCTTCTAAGCAAATGCAATGTAGGGGCAAAAATCAAATCTATAAAAACAGAATAACTGTAGTGGTGATTTACATTATCAAAAATATTTTTCACATCTAACACATCTCTGTTACATTATTTCAAAGTGGGTTTTATTTTATAGCTAGAGGCTCGATGCACAAAAATTCGTGCAGGAGTAGGTCTTCCTTCCCTCTGGCACCTGGGACCCGCGCTGCTTCCCTCCTCCAGCCGCCCACAGGCATGGGGGACCCCCTGGTTTCCCTCTGGCCCCGGCTTCATCAGGAAGGACGTTCAGAATGACGTCCGGATGGACGTCTGGTCTAATTAGCATATTACCCTTTTATTATTCTAGATGTCTTAGTTAGGATAGTTGAGCTGTTTGAGGTATAATTTGTATAAGTTTATACTGCTTTTCAGCCATCTTGACATTGCATCTAAAGAGATTTTCCAGTGGAATATAATGGGACATTTTATTATAAGTGCATATAACAGTGTCAATATCATAGATATATGTATATGTAGGGGTGGGCAAAAGTTGGTTTACATTCATTGGCATGGAAAAAGACATGCAGGTTATGATGATTATAATAGCTTTATTAACTCTGTTTTGCATACTCAAAACTATATACCTACTTTTGCCCACCCCTGTATGTGTGATATATATATGTATGTGTATATATATATATATATATATATATATATATATATATATATATATATATAATACACACTCACACACACACAGATCATAATAATCTGGCCACTCAGTGTATATTCTATATAATAAAAGGCTAATATGCAAATTGTTCCCTTGCCCAGGAGTGCGACCAGCAGGCAGGCCGTCCAACCAGCCATATCCCTTTCCTCTGGGCAGGCTGGCCAGACCCCACCCATGCACGAATTCATGCACCGGGCCTGCCGTGCATAAATATATATACACACACTGAGTGGCCAGATTATTATGCACTCAGAGATCAATTAATCTGGCCACTCGATGTATGTGTGTGTGTGTGTATGTGTATACACATATGCACTTGTTTACTCAAATATTTATTGAACACCCACAATGTGCCAGGTGCTACTCTAGAACACAGAAGTAAGCACCTTCATATACTCACATCTGATTAGAGGAATCATAGCAACAAGCAAAGATGCTAAGCAGGGAGCTTGGGAGTGGAGAGTGCTGCACAATGAGGGGGAAGTGGTGTACCTCACAAACGAGGAGGAAGAGGGGAACACTTTATGGGGAAGACCTCCCTGAGGAGGGGGTTTTGATCTGAGATCTGAGCCACAGCTGGAGAATATTTCAGAGGGAAGGAATGGCAATGGCAAAAGTGTTAACGTGGGGAGGAGGAAAGGTGTGGACTTGGTGGGTTGAGATGCGCCAGGGAGGCAGGTGGGGGCAGCAGCTTAGAGCCCAGGGGGCCTTCTGAGATAGAGGGTGACGACTGTGGAACGTTCTAGGCAGTAACGGCATTCGAGGTAACTTGTGTTCTTAAAAGGCCATGCCGTGTGGACAGCAGGGAGAGACCAGCCAGATGGCCATCGTCCAGGCGGGAGGTGAGGGCATGCTCCAGGTTGGCAGAGGGAGTGTGAGAGGAGTGGACGGAGTCAGGGTCCATTATGACAGACGACTCTCTAGTCTAGAACTTGCTGATGCGAGAGCAGGAGGGGAGGGAAGAGAATGCAGGGTGAGGCCCGATGGGAAGGCGGGTTGGATGTGCTATTTGCTGTGATTGGGAGAACAACGGATTTTTGAAGGGAAAAGAATCCTGTTTTGGACATATTATGTCTGAGATGACAGTCAGACATCCACATGGAAGCTGGAATGGGGCAGGTGGCTGCAGGATGTGGGTCGGAGGGGAGAGGTCAGGGCTGGAGAGAGATATTTGGGAGCCGCCAGCATGTTGGTGTCGCTTGAAACTAGTTAGAAAGGAAGTGAGACAGGCCTAGAGAGGGAGCCTGGGCCAGACCCTGCGGCTCAGCACTGCTCGGGAAGCTGGTCTGGGAGTTAGGAGGAGGAGGAGGAGGAGGCAGCAACCATGAGTGATGGGAACTGGGAAATGTGAAAGCCAGCCAGCCAAGCGAAATAGCTCTGAAAATGGGGTGTGCTGAGTGGTGCTGAATTCTGCTGGGATGGTGAACAAGATAAGGATGGAGCCATGTTCGTTCCGATTCGATAATGTGGGACTTGGTGTCCTTGACCAAGAAAATGTGAAGTCAGTGATGTGACTAGCGTGGGCTGAGCAGTGAATGGAGGTGAGGACTCATATGGAAAACTGTTTACAAGTTTTGCTGGAAAGGAGAGCAGAGAGAAGCGGAGCATTTGGGGGGGGGGCATATGGTCCAGACTTATTTTCACAGGATACAGGCGATGCTAGTGCATGATGGGAAAGTCTGGTCCAGAGCAAGTGTGTTTGGTTTCCATTGCGGTGTAACAAAGTACCACAGACTTTTTGACTTACAACAGTGGTCGCGGTGTCTAGGGTTAGGAGTCCAGGCTCAGCTTCCCTGGGTCTGTGCTGTGTCACAGGCTGTAGTCTGGCTGCTAGGTGGGCTGTGTTCTCATCAGGAGGCTGGGCTGGGGAGGGGCTCCCCTGTGAACTCACTCAGGTTGTCAGCAGAATCAGTCCCTTGCATCTGTGGGTCTGAAGGTCGAGTTTCTAGCTGGCTGTCACCTGGAGGCTGCCTCCAGCTTCTTCCAGACCCCCTCTTCCCGCCCCCAGTGCTGCTTCCCTGGCCTTCCTCCACACGGCCGCCCGCTTCATCCAGCCTCCTGTCTGCCGGAGAGCCGGAGGCTCGTGTACTGCGCTGCAATCACAGCAGCAATGAAACGGTCATCATCTTTGCTATTGGTTAGGAGTGGCTCCTGGGTTCCACTCACACGTGGGGGAAGGGGTACACGAGGCACGGAGACCGGAGCGAAGGATCGTCGGGGTCACCTTTGGGAGGATAGTTTCCGGGTGACGGTCCTTGGAACAGCCGCAGGGGAGGGGAGCTGGACCCCAGGGACAGGGGTTGGCCTGGGACGGGAGCCAGAGCCCTTTGCTCATTGAATTAGAGCACATGTGTCAAACACAAGGCCCGAGGGCCAAATCCGTCCCGCCAAGCCTTGCAATGTGGCCCGCACCGCGCTGTCATCACTGCACTCCGCTGCGTTTCCATCACAATGACAGTTTATGACTGTTCAGTAAACCATTCGGCCCGCGATTTAGGCTGGATTTTAGATTTTGGCCCCTTCTCTGATTGAGTTCGACACCCCTAAATTAGAGAGAAGGCGGAGACAGGGAGTGGGTGGTTATATGTCGGTGATGGTCGGCTGAAGTGGTTCTGGGCTGGTGGCCTGTTTCCCCCGCGCAGCAGGGAGGAAGGTCGCTGGCGGAGGGTGAGGGAGACCCGAAGTCGAGTGAAGGCATCCCATACCTAGTATGGCCAGCTCAAGTCTAAGTGTACATTCTCGTTTAAACTTGATTACACACCCGTGAGTCACCAGCATCATCCGCATCATCCTCACTTTGCAGAAGTGATGAGCAGTTCCCTTAAAGACACAGCTGCTGAGTGGCAGAGCGGGGCTGAGCCCGGGAAGGGTAACCGCAGAGCATGCTTACATCGCTGCCTCGTACACAAAGCAGACAGCTGGATTCAGCAGGGATGGGGCTCAGCCAGGTGCGTGAGCAGTGGCCCAGCTGTGACCGTAACCACAGGCGTGGGCTCTGAGAAAAGGGAGGACAGGAAGGGGTGAGGGGCGGTGACTCAGTCATGCTTGGGTCAGTGGATCGGAGAAAACAGAGTAAGCCCATGAAATCCATAGGAGAATGGGAAGGAAACGTAGGACAGTTTGGGCTCCAAAGTGATGTGATTGCAAATGAATGTTTGCCGACTGCTTGAGCCCGGAGCTGCCCTGAGCGGCGTGCACGCAGGAGGAGCTCACCAGACAGCATGCCTGGGGGCCCGCGGCCTGTTCTCCCGCCGAGGGACCCACCGCGTGGCCATGGCGGTGAATGCCCACCCACAGCCCGTGCTTTCAGTCGCCGCACTGGGATCTCCGCTCTCTCCCCAGGGCTGTGTGGGATGTATCTGCCCATTTATTTCCAGGAGGATTTGGGATTGCCAAGGACATCGAGGAATACATGCTAGTAAGTAGCTGAGACGCTTGCCTGGGAGCTATCACGAGGCAGCAGGAGGAACGCTGTGTGGTGTGGTTTTCAGTTTCTGGCCTAAGAAAATTTGCACACTGAACCTCAGAGGTACGCTCCCTCCGCTCACCCACCAAAGGGGAAGACTGACTAACCTCCTGGCCCTGTGTAAGAAACACCGAGTGGCAGTCAACCAAGTCTTCAAGCAGAGTTTAATTTTTAAAAGGACCGTACAGAGGGAGGAAGGGTTCTCTCATCCATAGCCACTCGGCGAAGGCCACACAGTGGGGGCTAACGGCCCAGGACTGCGCTCTGCGATGCTATGGCTTCGTTCAGGGACCAGAACCAGAGCATCCGAAGGGATTGATCATTGACTGGGATAAGTTTAGGAAAAACCCGACAGGAAAGATGGCTAGGCAGGCAGTCTGTCAAGATTCCCTCCAGAGAAAAGCTGGGAAGGAAGGCTTTTACATGAGATACTAGATGCCCAGTTTCCCACCGCGGACGCTCGGTAAGTATTAACGGGACGGGATCCGCTCCCTGCCGCTGGCTCTCCGGGATGGCTGGCCAGCTGTTAGCCCGGCTCCTGAAGAGCAGATGACGGTACGCGCCGTTGGCAGGGACTGTGCCGCAAACACTGACAAGCATGTGTCTTGCAAACGGTCTGTGTTGGCTGCAGAGGAAAGCATGTGCTTAAGACACCAGACAAAGTCGTCATTCACTGCCGGGCTGGCAGGCAAACAGAGGATCTAGCAATCCAGGGCCCTCACTGGGGACACGGAAGGTGATGCCGTCCAGCTGGGGCTGCTGACCAGCCGGGGGCGGGGCAGGGTCAGTGCCCTGGTCTGCCAGCCCCCAGGATCACCCTCCTCACCGGGTTAGCTCCCTGGGTCCGGCACGGTCTGCACTCCACTCCCTCAGATTTTCGGGGGGGAGGGAGGGGGGAGAAAATCACCGTTTTCTCAGATGGTCTACCAGGGCTAATCGGCTTCTATTGTATGTTTGGAAAGTTCTTCCTTTTGTGAAGCACCTCAGACAGAGGCAGCTCCCCTCATTGCCATCCGATGGGCGGGACCTTCGGTGACCCCTGCCCCGGCCAGGGCTCCCCACTTTCCGCAGTTCCTACGGGATGGGCAGGCTCCCATTTCCATGTCCTTGTGCCTCTGGTGAGCCGGCCGAGCAGAGGAGATGGTACTGAGCCCTTAGCAAGCACCTTCCCCGGGCTGTGCTGCTGCTGGCTGTGGCTGCTGTGCCCCAGAGCGTTAGGGCGGAGAGGGAGGGAGCCGTGTGTGTGTGTGTGTGTGTGTTTGACCTCTTCACGCCCGGCCTCGCCCTTACTGAGCCTGCACCCGCCAGATTCCCGTGTCCTCCCCTCGAGGGGGTGGGGCGGGGTGGGAGCTTCCCTCCCCTCCACGCTGTGAGCTGTCGGAGCGTCTCGCCTGCGTGGAGCCGCCAGCCTGTCACGGGCGCGAGATGATGTCTGAGGCCGGGGACGCGTGCCCTCGGTGCCCTGGCCGTCTCACAGGGAGGCCAGTGCACGGTGTGCGGTAGACCTCCTGAAGCCTGGGGCATAGTGGAGACCTCACCAGCTTCCGGGCCCGCCAAATCCAAGTCCTCGATACGGGATGGTTTTCTCGGGGTTTGCTGCTGTGCTTCTGTCCTGAGACTCGGGGGAGAAGCAGTAATAAGGCGGACCTCCCCCCTAACGAATTCCTGACAAGCTGTCTAGAAGGAGGTTCTGAGTTCCCTTTCTCTGTATTCCTCCCCGCCCCCATCCCCCCCATCAAGATTAGCTCTGCCGAGAGAGTTAGTTGGTTCCCACACTTTGGGATGTAATTGTGAGATGTCCCCTGAAACTATTGCAGCCAAACACCCTGTGTGAAGAAGGGGGTGCGGCCTGGCCAGGAGATGGTTCCTGCATGGCGGGTGAGGGATGACCTTCGACCCCGGAAGCTGGCAAATGGTTGCTCTCATTTACTGGATCGAAGGGATCCTACGTAATAAAAGGCGAATATGCTAATCTGCCAAATGGCGGAATGACCAGTCGCTATGACATGCACTGATCACCAGGGGGCAGAAGCTCAGTGCAGGAGCTGCCGAGTGTGGTGACTTGGCAGTGGCAGTGCTCAGGTGATGCACCTGGAACCAGAGAGGAGGGAGCCTGATTCCTCCAGGGGCCACGTGATTCCCCCTTCGGCCGTGGGTATTGTTGCTGGAGACTGTCGGCCTGAATCTCGTGTGCTGCCGAGCTGTGGTGACCGCGGACCTCGGTGAGCCGGCTGGGGTGGGACCCCGGGAGGTTGGCTCCGGGGTGTGTCCAGCCCATCTTGCCCAATCGTGCCCCACTGGCCACCTTCTAATTAATTTTCTTTCAATGTGCACCGACCCGTGCTCCAGGCCACGAGTGTAACACATCGAAATCAGAGTGACGACATCCTGACACTTTGCTGAAGATTCTGCTGTGGAAACTCCAGTGTTACGGTCCGAGGGCAAACAGGCTCGCTCCAGTCTCGAAGCAGAGGCTGCCATGCTGGGCTAAGAACTTTGGGTAGCGGCAAGGGGGCTTCCCTCGTTGTGCAGGACGCTGGGAGCCTGGAGGGGGCCAGGCCCGGCTGGGAGCTGCTCCGTGAGGGCGGCTCTGTGTCGCCCAGCTGCACCGGCACCTCCCCTGATGTGGGACTAACGGGCGTGGCCAGTCAGAGCCGGGGAGCATCAGAAGTGCGCCTACATTCTAAGTTCAGTGCATTTTCTAAAGGAGTCTGTGTGCCTTGAAATACCATGTGAGGAACCCCACAGACGGGGTCATGCTAGTTCGTTGTTCTGCCCTTGGCTGTGGGCTCATGAGAGAGAAGGAGGGAGCAGGCCTGAGCACAGAGTGACCGCGGCCCCCAGCCACTGCCGCCGCCGCTGCTGCTCGGACCCGGGAGCAGGGCACAGGCTCTGGGTCCGGTGCCAGCTTCTCCCCGCTGCTGGGCCTCCTCAGGCTCCTAACGCCAGGCTCCAGGCTCCAGTGCTGTCACCTCCACCCGGGCTGCATCCTTCAGCCTCCTCCATGGAGCACGCCGGGGCTCCTGGAGGATAATAAACAAACACCTGCTGGCAGTTTATGTCCTTCGTGGCTTCGGGAGGAAAGCTTTTGTGGAGTTTTGTTGGAGGATCCACAGTCCTGGTGACTGTTCCAGCCTCCTCCTGGGTGCAGGCCCGGGGCAGGGCGGGAGTGGCTTCCCGCTGAGCTCTGGGGGCCGCGCGGTGGGCAGCTCCCGCTTCCCTTCAGCTCCGGGGCCGAAGCCACGGGGGATGCCGCCTGCAAGCCGCCGTGGCCGCACCTCCCCCGGAGTCCAGGGCCTGGGCTTGCCCTTCCCGCCGCCTCCTCTCGGGTGCGAGGGCTGCTGCCTGGTGCTGGTGAAGCAGCCCTCTGTCCTGTGGGCAGGCAGGCGGGGTGCCGAGCGCGGAGTTCCTGGGAACGGGGCAGCCCTTGCACATCCTTTGGGGAG
Source organism: Pipistrellus kuhlii (assembly GCF_014108245.1). Lineage (NCBI taxonomy): Eukaryota > Metazoa > Chordata > Mammalia > Chiroptera > Vespertilionidae > Pipistrellus > Pipistrellus kuhlii. Next base: position 43,357,173 of record NW_023425449.1, on the reverse strand, counting down.
ACCCTGGCAGGTGAGGGGAGGGCTCTGTGCGAAACGGCCGGGGAAAGCCACTGAGTGAGAGGCAGGTTTCTACAGTTAGACAGCAGGTTAGCACAGAGCCACCAGGAGAGGGTGCAGCACCTGTGCACCTAGAGACGGCCCTGACGGGTGTTGTCCTGTGCACCAGCAAGGGTGCCAGCTCGAGTTCATCAGGGCATATTCCTAGGTTGCACGTTCGATCCCTCCCTGGTCAGGGGGTGTACAGGAGGCAACCAATCCATGGTTCTCTCTCACATGACTTCCTCCCTCCCTCCTTCCCCCCTCCCTCTCTCCCTTCTTCCCTTTCTCCCTCCCCCCCCTTCCTCCATCCCTCCCTTCCTCCTTTCCTCCCTCCCCCTCCCTCCCTCCCTTCCTCCCTCCCTTCCTCCTTTCCTCCCTCTCCCTCCCTCCCTCCCTTCCTCCCTCCCTCCTTCCTCCCCTTCCTCCCTCTCTCCCTCCCTCCCTCTCTCCCTCTCTTTCTCTCTAGCAGGGGTCCTCAAACTTTTTAAAGTGGGGGCCAGATCACGGTCCCTCAGAGAGCTGGAGGGCCAGACTATATGAACTACTAATTCCTACTGTAACACCTCGGCTGCGCTCACTGCCCAAAAAACCTCGCGGGCTGGATCAGACTCCTTTGCGGGGCCGCATGTGGCCCGCGGGCCGTAGTTTGAAGACCCCTGCAAAGTAAATGAAAACGTATCTTCAGGTGCGAATGGAAACAAAATGAAGTCACTGACCGTAGAGGCTGAGAGCCTGCCGCATTTCCAAGGGGGTGACTTGGTCATACTTAATATTGCTGATCGTAGTAAGGAGGCTTTTTCCAGAGCTGCATCCCCTTGGGATGCATTTTGGGAAACACTGGCTTATAATTATTTTTCCAAATGGGAGGTCCACGGGTAAGTGGTTTATACTGGGGATAAACAATGAAAACTGCATTATTAAAGAAACACATTGTCACACGTGCGCAGAGTTAAAATGTTGTTAGTGGGTCATGGAGGCTTGGAAGTGTTTTTCCTCATGAGCTGGTGATTTCTTCACTGTCTGTTTCCTTTAAAAAGGAGTGTTTCAGCCTGGCCGGTGGCCCCGCTGCTGGACGTAGTTCTGTGCACCAAGAGGTCGCTGTTGATTGGGCAGGAGGTAGCAGACCGATGTTGATGTTTTTCGATCATGCATGTTCCGCTCTCCCTCTTCCTTTCTCACTCTCTAACACACACATACACACACACTAAAAACATTTTAGAAAACATTTTTTAAAATATACTTTATTGATTTTTTACAAAGAGAAAGGGAGAGGGATAGAGAGTTAGAAACATAGAGAAACATTGATCAGCTGCCTCCTTCACCCCCCCGCCCCCCGCCCCGGGGATGTGCCCGCAACCAGGGTACATGCCCTTGACCGGAATCGAACCCGGGACCCTTCAGTCCGCAGGCCAATGCTCTATCCACTGAGCCAAACTGGTTTCGGCAGAAAACATTTTTTAAAAGGAGTATTTCATGTAGTAAATTTTCACTTGTACATCATTTGTGGAGTTTAAAAACAGGTGAAAACACACTTTTTCTCAGTAGATCGGTAGGTCTAATGGGAGGATGGGAGCCGTGAGACTCACAGGTGTTTATACCCAGGAAAGTGGGTTTAATAATGTGTTTTCCACTATTAAGGAAGAAGACTGAACGTATCAGAATACTCTGAATGAAAAGAGTGGATAGATTCACTGGGATCCGAGGATGCAATAATCTGTCAACAGTTATTGCAGATAAAGGGGGTCAGCATTTGGAACACTGAATGCCTTTATTGGGTATTGTCCAGTGCCTATTTCAGTGTCACCCACCATTTAATACATTGTATTTCTAGAGGGCCCTCGTCACCAACTTCACCTGACCCTCCTGGTCATTTGGGAGGTAGATATTGTTATCGCTATCCTATAGATGCGGAAAATAAGCCCCAGGGAAGATTTAGGGCAGTTTCTGTGGGGGAAAAATATGTGAGGTAATTATATTCCAAATGACATAGATATTTGTCAAACATTTTAGAGAACATTTGGAACAACAGATTTTAAAAGTAATTGGAATTGGGACCTAACCAGCAATGGGAGTTGAAGGACAGAGGAGCGCTGTAATATAATTTTTATGGTTGTCAGAATACTTCCCTGTCGTTGGCACATGCTTTACAGATCAGATGCAAGTGCCTACTGAAGACCGTACCTCACGAATTTCTGTTAATTTAGGTTAGGACCCAAGGTCAGTTTAAAGGATAGTTTTTTAAAAATACAAGCTTTTGAAAATGTTCTCAATTAGCAGGTTCACTTACTTGCAGCACAGAAGTAGGTTAACAGAGTATTAGAAAAATAATGGAAATATTAGAATAAAGTTCTTGAACTTATACAAGTAAGTATGTGAGAGTATCTGAAAGAAAAGTAGTCTTGTTTCATCAAATATAAATGATCTCAGAAAAGGGAGGAAGATGTACTGAACGCCATCGCATCTTAGAGTGGGGAAAGGTGGTCGGCTACAAAGGAGCTGCCACTGGAAGGGCTGGAAGGCCCACGGAGGGTTTACAGATGGGAGCAGAGGGTCCTCTTTGCATTTCTAATACATCTGAGGTATGTGTGCTCTTTTAGACAACATTGCGCTGGAGAGCTGGCCAGTGTGACAAAGCAAGAAAAATAAATTAAAGGCATAAAAATTAGGGGAAAAAAGTCACATTATCTCTATTTGCAGATGATATCACTTACAGAGGAAACACTAAGTGATCAATAAAACCAGTAGAACTGATCAGTGAATTTAGCAAAGCCACAGTATATATGATCAGTTTACAAAAACAAAACAAAACAAAAAAAAATTTCATGCACTGCATTTGGAAAATAAAATTTAAAAAATATTTTTGCAAGGATATCAAAAACCAAACACTCGGGAATAAAATATACAAAAAATAGATGTGTGAAATCTCTGACATGGGTGAGAATGACTAACAAAGAATTAAATAAATGAATTGATAGACCATGTTCATTTAGCAAACTCAATATGATTAAGATGTCAGTTCTTCACAAACTGTTTTTATAGGTTCAACACCATCCCAATCAAAATGTTAGCAGGACTTTCAGTAGATGTCCATGGGAATGCAAAATAACTGTAATAGAAAACTTATGAAAAAATAAGAACAAAATTGGAGGATTTACTGTACTTGCTATGAGGCGAGAGCAATCTAGAAAGCTTGTAACAAGATGCACAGATGGATTCATGCAGCAGAATAGAGGCCCTGAGTAAACTTACACAGATGTGGTTCAAGAAAGGCACCAAATAAATTCAGTGGAAAAGTTTCTTTCTTTCAGTCCTAGGAAGACTATCCATATAGGAAAAAAAGAGAAACACATTCTTCCCCTACCTTGCAGCCATACACAAAAATTAATTCAAAATGAATCATGGTTATAAATGTAAAAACTGAAACTGTTATAAAGCTTCTTGAAGAAAATAGAAGAGAAAAATCTTGGCAACCTAAGGAAGGCAAAGGATTTTAGACAAGGACAGAAAGCACTAGTTCTAAAAGGGGAAAAATGGATAAATTACACTTTATCAAAACTAAAGATGCAGGCCCACCAAGAGACACGATTAATAGAGTAGGTGAATCTTACCTAATAAAAGACAAACATGTAAATTGACTGTACCTCTGCTATACCCACAGCTAATCAGGAGTTATTATGCAAATTAACCCAACAAAGATGGCAGGTTAATTTGCATAGATGGCAGGCATGGTGCGGCTAGGAAGGGCGGGATGCCTGCTGTGGGTGGGAGGGGGTGCAGTAGAGGGACCTACAGGAGCCGTGCTCTGGCTTGCCAGCTCCTGGGCTGGGCTGGGAGCGAGGACTTGCCGGCTCCCAGGCGGCTGGGCGTGAAGCCAGGGAAAGGAAGGCCTATTATTGCACGAATATCATGCAAAGGGCCTCTAGTAATTAAATAAATTTCTTCTGCTGCCACTTTTGTCTCGGAGCATCCAGACATCTCATTCCTTCAGTGCCTGCTCTATGCCAGCCGCTTCGCCGGACACAGAGTGTGATGTGGTCCGCATAAGGCGTTCAGTTCAGTGGGAGGAGCAGTCAGACAAATGATATGGAGTGACAGGTGTGAGGATAGTGTAGGTAAAGGATTCATAAGACAGCTTTCACTTGAGAAATGTAGAGCCCTGGCTGTGGTTAACGATCTGCTAAGTCGCCAAGCTAGCCTAAGCACAAGCTTGCTGAACCTTATCTGCTTCCTTACCCACCACATCTTCTTTATGCTGTTCTCTGAAAAAGGAGGGCCATTTTAAGCATAAGCTTAGTGGCAGGATCAAGTAGTAAATGGCATCCGTGTTTCCAGTTTACTACAAAGAGAAATAGGATTGCAGATCTTTAAAGAAATTCCATGTGCTGGGAGCACAGTTGTGAAGTGAGTGCAGGTGGAGGAAATGTTCTCCATGTTTTAAACTGTGCACGTGAGCATGGGGGACAATACACAAGGGGTCCCCCCAAATGTAGACACACTTTCACAGCTGATAGCTCAGTTTTGAAAATGCAGTGTGTTTTAATGAACACCACCTTTATAATTATTCAAGGTGTGTGTATACATTTTTGGGGGGACACCCTACATCACATGTGTCAAACACAAGGCCCTCGGGCCAAATCCGTCCCGCCAGGCCTTGCAATGTGGCCCGCACCGCGCTGTCATCACTGCACTCCGCTGCGTTTCCATCACAATGACAGTTTATGACTGTTCAGTAAACCATTCGGCCCGCGAATTAGGCTGGATTTTAGATTTTGGCCCCTTCTCTGATTGAGTTCGACACCCCTACCTACATTTTAATTCTCTGGATCTGTTGAATGTGGTGGGAAAGAGCTACTGGGAGCATATCACTCTGTTATAGTTTAATAATATTCCCAGGACCTTGTACCATCAGTAAAGGTTTGTTATGCTCAACAGAGAGGTAAGGATGTAACTAATACATTTTAGATAAATTTGCTACAAAAATTACTAAGGTTTATCAGTCACGGGTAGCAACATTTTTTATTAAACATTAGAGGCTCGGTGCACAAATTCATGCCCGGGTGGGGTCCCTCTGGGTGGCCTGCAGGGATAGGGCTGAAACACACGGTCCAGCTCAACCTGCAGCTCCTACCTGCCACTCCCGCTCATCCCGGCCCCACTGTGCCTGCCGCGGGCTCGGCCCAATCAGTCTCAGTCGGGAGAGGCTCGCTCACCAGCCGTGAGCCCTGTGTTCGGCTCCCTCTCAAGGGGAGTGGCCTGTGGATCGGGCTGAAACCAGCTCTTCGTCATCCCCTGAGGGGTCCTGGATTGTGAGAGGGTGCAGGCCAGGCTGAGGGACACCACTGGTGCACAATTGGGGCCCAGGAGGGACCGAGGGAGGGCTCCAGGGTGTGTCTGGCCCATCTTGCTCAGTCCTGATCGGCCGGGACCTAGCATCAAGCTAACCTACTGATAGGAGCATCTGCCCCGTAGTGGTCACTGCACATCATAATGACTGATCAACTGATCAACTGTCTGCCCCCTGGTGGTCAGTGCACATCATAGTGAGCGGTTGAGCAGCCTCCATATACCATTAGCATAGTACGCTTTGATTGGTTGTTCGATTGTTATGCCGGTCGGTCTACTTGTGTATTACCCTTTTATTATATAGGATTGATTTACATGGCATGTGCCCACTGACGTTGACAGGGTTACGTAAGTACAGCCGTATGTAAGTACATCTCCAATAGTTTTATTCATTTCTAGCAGTTTCAGAGTTCTTGTCAGCGAAGCTCCACATTGCTTCTCTCCCCTAATTTTCAAGAGGTAGATCCTAAAGCTCCAGGGGATGATATTCTAACCTTAGTGTGAAGCACTTAACACAGTGTGTTTTTCAAGGGGTCCATGCCGAGGGCACTGGGCTCCCTTCTCAGCCATGGCTTTCCATGTGGGATGGCCCTCAAGAGCCCCGACCAGCAAAGGAAGTGCTGTCCCCATGTGGCTGCTCACACACACAGCCCTGACCGAGCAGGTGTGCTCTCAGCCCCGCGCTCAGTGAAGTTCTGAGAGGCCCGCCAGGGTCAGCTGGAAAAGAACAAGTGTCCCAGCCTGGTGGTTGGCCCGTGCATCCTGCCTGCATCATGGGAATAAACCTGCCCGCTTTCCAAACACAAACAGTAGCCGGGCCAGCAGGCCGATGGCTGGGGACGGTCAGGAAGCGAGCCTGCTCCTTGGCAGCCTGCCCGTCGTCGGCACCTTCCCATGGTCCCACCTGTCCATTACAGGGAGCAAACATGTAGGCAGGTGTTTGCAGCACAGCCTGTGCGTTCTGTGTGTTCTGGGAGCCCAGGAAAGGGGGCATTAACTGTGTAGGGGAGTCAGTGAAGGCTTCGGGGTAAGTGATGTTGGCACAAAGTCTGAAGGCTGAACGGAGAGGCCAAGTGGAGAAGTACATGAATGGCCCTCTGGGCCAGTGGTCAGCAGACTGCAGCTCTGTTGACTGATGAGTTTGCCAACCACTGGGATAGGGACTTAGTCACAAGGAATAACAACAGCCTGTAATTACTGGAATCGAGAGTCTAGGTCAGGGGTGGGCAAACTCATTAGTCAACAGAGCGGCAAACTGTGACTCTCGAGCTGCAGCTTGCTGACCACTGCTCTAGGCAAAAGCAGAACAACACAAAAATTACAGCAAGTCGGGGCATGGTGGCGGAGGCCATGGTGGTAGCAGAGGCCGTTGTGGTGGTGGAAGCCGTGGCGGTGGCTATAGTGGAAGTCATGGCGTGGTGGAGGCCGTGGTGGAGGCCTTGGTGGTGGCCGTGGTGGAGGCCATGGTGGTAGCCAGGGCGGTGGCTGTGGTTATGGCAGTGGTGTAGGTGGGCCTCGGTGCCGTGCCATCACATAAGAAGCATTTCAGTTGCATAGGGAAAGTGTTTTTGGAGAGAGGGATTAAGAAGTATTTTTGTCCCATTCATGTGTCACACATGGTTTTTAAGTGGTATTTCGATCAATACAGACATAACAAGCATTTGCCCATTCTGGAAGAAACCACCACACATGCCAGCAGCTCCATTTCTCTGTTAGCACTGATCGCCAACGGAAAAGACCAGGCTGGAGAACTGACTTCCACACCTGCCTGTGATATAAAGTAAACAATGGGCTGTGTTGTAAAGCGAATCACAGTGCTAGCCACGATTAGAGTGAAACCCATGCCATTCAGGGCCGTTCACACCTGAGTAGGACAGCCCTAGCTTACCCTCATTTTGCAGGTTTGTTGTGTTTTTCTTGTTTCAGAAAATTCAGGGATGCCTCTTCTGTTTGAAAGCTTACTTGTAAGCAAGTCTAAGTCCGTGGCTCTGGGCTAGCTCCTTCACCTCTTGACTATCAGCGAAGCCCACGGTCTTGAAGACATAGCCCCTTCCTCAATGCTGGAGGCCTCAGATTCTCAGCAGTGTTTGCAGAGGTGTGTATCGGGACGTGTGGAGTCTTTCTGTCCCTGACAGAGGAATGTGGAGCCTGGGAGCATGCCAGCTCTTTTTTTTTCAGCCAGGCAATGAGTGTGAGAAAGGAAAGTAACGCAGGTCACAGGAACATCACTTTTAATCAAAGGCTTGAACTTCCTCAACGCAGCCAAAACTCTTATCAGCGGGGTCAGCGTCCGGAGGGAGGAAGCGGAATGCAGGTGCAGGACGAGGTCTGCAGTGGCTCAGGCCCTCTCAGTCACCCAGAAGTGAGGGGGGTTGGCATAGGTGCTGTAGGGCGTATTGTTCTAAATAATGTTCTTCCGTGTTTTTGGTGGTATTTATGGAAGGGAGCATATCTTAAATGAATGGAATAGAATGGAACGAAGTAGAACAGAACAGAGTAGAATGGAATGGAACAGAATAGAACAGAACAGAATTAAAAGGTCCCCTATAAAGTCCATTCAGATATATTCATGCTTATTGCTCAAGGGCTCCAGAAGCTTCTAAATCAAAGTCAAGAAATATTCCACATTTGGAAACATTTTTGAAACTAAGCGTTTTGATTGTCTCCAAAATAAAATTTTATTTTTTGTTTTATTAATCTTTATTGTTAAGAGTATTGCAGTTGTCCCTCTTTTCCCTCCACCCAGTTCCCACTCTGCCCTAAGGCATCAACACCCGGTTATTTGTGTCCATATGTAATGTATAGATGCATATACATTCTTTGGTTAATTTCTTCCCGCCCCTTTCCCCCTTCTCTCTGAGATTCATCAGTCTGTTCCATGTTTCCATGTCTCTGATTCTGTTTCATTTATCAGATTATTTTGTTCATTAGATTTCTTGTTTATTTTGATTTTTAAATTCAATTGATAGATATGTATTTATTATCATTTTATTGTTTATATATTTTTTCTTCTAACTGCTTTTCCCTTGCTGCTTTTAAGATTCTCTCTTTGTCTTTAACCGTTGGCATTTAATTATGATGTGTCTTGGTGTGGGCCTCTTTGGGTTCCTCTTGTTTGGCTCTCTCTGTACTTCTTGGACTTGTAAATTTATATTTTTCACCAGGTAGGGGAATTTTCTGTCATTATTTCTTTCTCTCTTCTCCTTCTGGCACCCCTCATAATGTGAATGTTGGGACATTTGAAGTTGTCCCAGAGGCTGCTTATACTATCTTCATTAGTGCTTGGATTCTTTTTTATTCTTGCTCTTCTGATTGGATGTTTTTTGTTTCCTCATATTTCAAATAATTGATTTGACCCTCAGAATCTGCCACTCTACTGTTGAAGCCCCATAAAACATTCTTTATTTCAGTTAGTGCATGCTTAATTTCTGACTGGTCCTTTTTCATATTTTTGATATTTTCACTAGGATTCTTGAAAGTCTCAGTAAGTCCTTTGAAGCTCTCATTAAGATCTTTGAGCAACTTTAAAACCATTGTTTTGAACTCTATCTAGTAGTTTGTTTGCTTCCATTTATTTAGTCCTTTTTCTCAAGATTTATTCTGCCCTTTCATTTGTGGCCTATTTCTTTGTTCCTGCATTTTGGTTACTTCACTGTGTTTGTTTCTATGTAGTAGGTAGAGCTACTGTGTCTCCTGGAAGTGGTAGAGTGACCTTGTGTAGTAGGTGTCCTGTAGGACCCATTGGCTCAGCCTCTCCAGTCACCTGAGCTGGGCTCTCTAGATGTGCCCCTGTGTGGCTGTGTGCACAATCTTGTGGTAATTGAGCCTTGATTGCTGCTGGCATCCCTGGGAGGAATTGACCTCCAGGCCCATTGGCTGTGAGGACCAGCTGCGACTATGGTGGAGGAGCTTCTGTGCAGGAGATACCCCTGTGTAGGAGGACTTGCTTCAGGGGGGCTTTGGTGCTCACTGAGTCTGCCTCCTTGAGTGTGTCGCCTGTGGATGTGTAGAGTTGTAATCTGGTGTGGTCTGAAGCTGTCCACCAGGTGCACTGGCTCTGGGGCCTCAAGGGAGGTGCAAAGTCATCCACTTCCTGAGGCCAGCAGAGCTACAGAGTGATCTGCAGGTTTCTGCTACTTGTGTTGGGCTTGGAAGTGTCCAGGCCAGGTCTAGCTCTCTTGGGCCTCTTATTGATAGCACACTTTGCTTCTCACAGGATGCCTTGGCAGTGGAGATATCCTGCCCAATTATGAAAATGCCACACATGGGTGTGGGCCTACACTTCTCCTACCAGTCTCAATGTACTTTCTTCTTTACTACTCTAGTTGTAGGACTTCCATTCAGCCAGCTTTCAAGTGGATCTGAATGGTGATGGTACTGTATTTTAGTAGTAATTTTGATGTGGGAGGTGGTGAGAACCAGTTTTACCTACATCACGATCCTTGGTTCTCTTAATCTATTAGCATACTTTGTTTGGAGGTAGACTTTTTTTTAAATGTAAAAACTCCAAGATGAAGTGAGATGAGAAAAACGGCTTTTGTTTCCTGCCTTCAAACCTTCACGTGCTCAGCGGTGCCCTGGCTGTCATGTGGGGTGGTGGAGATGGCCCTGCCCCTGTCTGGTTGTGGTGGGGAAGTGGAGCACATGGTGCTTCATACTGGCTCCATCTTCTTCACCTCCCCCCACATCGAGCCGGGCACCCATTCCTGTGAATGTCTCCTTCCCCCCTCTCTGCCTCCCCATCTGAGCATCTCTCCACTGGGCCAGTGCTTGCTGCCTCCTAGCGGACCCCTGGGTATTAGGTTCTTGTTGCCATGAAGGACCCCAGATTTAGTGATGTAAAGCAACACGGATTTACTCTCTTAACTGTTTTTGGAGGTCAGAGGTGCATATGGTTCTCTGCGGGCTGAGGTCAAGGTGCAGGCAGGGCCGTGTCCTCTTCCAGCATCTGGTGGCCACCTGTGCTCCTTGTTTTGTAGGCCCTTCCCCTGTCCAGAAAACACTCCATCTGCTCTGTTTCCGTCCTTGCATACCCATTCCCTCTGTGAACTCTCCCTCTGCCTCCCTTATACACACTGGTGACTAGATCAGGGCCCGTCTGGGTAACTCAGGAGGCTCTCCCTGCCTCGGGTCCTTCACTGCGTCCCATCTGCAGAGTAACCTCTCCGTCTAAAGGGACAGTCCCGGGTCCCAGGTTAAAAAGGAATGAAGAGTTCTGAGCTCACTCTGCCACGTGAGGGTTCAGCTCTCCATGAACTGGAACCCGGCCCTCACCAGACCACATGCTGACCTTGGACTCCCCAGCCTCCAGAACCGGGCAGAATAAATGCTGGTTGTGATATTTCCGCAGACAGCTCTGCTTTCTCCCTCTCACGTGCTCCTAGCCCCTCCCGATTCCTCCCCTCCCCAGCAGTGTTTGTGGGCTTGTGCTTGTGGTTGTCATTGATCTATGCCCCTTCTCCCTACTGCTCTCCAGCTCCGTGCGTGCAGGGACCTTGTACCCTTTTAGTACACACATGCACACACACATGTACATATGTACATGTGTGTGTGTCCCTATGACCTCTTGTGACTACAATGCCTAGTAAAATTATTTGTTGAGTGAATGATTGCTTTTGGGGCAAACACTCTTTTCAAAGGTCTACTAAAGCATCTTTATTCCTTGTTATCCCAAAGAGATAGGACAGTGGTGCATATGTGGGTCAAAATAAAGATTCAAGCTTTAGAATTTGTGTCTTGGAAATCTTTTATGCCATTTCTTTGGTAAAGTGTTCCCTGAAAACGATCTTTACATAATAAGGTAAGAGGTGTGTTAGCTGGGAATTGGTGTCTTCCCACGGACGCAGAGGTGTTTGCATTGTCTGTCGCTGTCTGCTGTTTTCCAGGAAGAATGTACATGTTTCTGGCTGTAAACAACGTGTTGCCTCTTGAAGTTGGAGAATACAGAGTGTTTTTCCTACTATGCCTTCTCTTTGTAAAATAACCTCAATGCAGCTAACACATGAGCACAAGGTTTCAGCTGTTAACAAACCGCATGTGCGACTTCACATCCACAAACACATAACCGTTTTCTGCGCGGGGTCCGGGACAAGCACTCCCGGCCGCCAGCCCGGCCTCATGGTCAGCCGGGACCGGCTGGCTCCTACGGAGAATGTGCATGTACAAAGCCGGTAAAACTACAATACTTACACAATCTCACCTAAATTCTGTCTTTCAGTGCTAAATAAAGTAGTGCCGTTCTAGAATATACAAACCAGTGCATAGTTCCTCCTTTACTAAATTAGTGATGTTTACACTAATACAGGGCTCCTGGGTTTTTTCCTTTTTTATTGAATTTATTGGGGTGACACCGGTTAACAAACTCATACATGTTTCAGGTGCTCAATTCCACAGCACATCGCCTGTACACTGTGTTGTGTTCACCACCCCAAGCCACGTCTCCTTCCATCACTATCCCCCTTTTACCCAAACTTTCTATTTTTTAAAATATATTTTTAAAATATATTTATGTCAGAGAGGCAGCGAGAAGGAGAAAGAGATAGAAACATCAATGATGAGAGAGAATCATTGATCAGCTGCCTCCTGCACCCCCCACACTGGGGATCCAGCTCACAATCCAGGCACAAGCCCCAGCCAGGAATCGAACCGTGACCTCCTGGTTCATCGGTTGATGCTCAAGCACTGAGCCATGCCAGCTGGCCTCTATTTGTTTTAAAAGCTGCAGGCTGAGTCCACAGGCCCGATCTGTAAGAAATGCTGGTGGAAAGCCATGTCTACATAGCTGGTCCACGGCTGTGACACACAGCAGGCAGAGCTGCCTGGCGGCTTCCCCGCTGAGGATGGAGCTGGCGGGTGCAGGGGGAGGAGGGCTGAGCTCTCTGGGGTGATCTCTGGCTGAGGCTCGCCCTCTGCCCCTTGATGGAGACGGGCGCAGCACCCTGCGTTTGAGGGAGACGGCTGGCACCCCGGATCTGGGACGTGGGGTCCAGCAGAGAGGGGGCCGCTGTGGACATTCCTTCCTCCCGCTGCCCGCGGCCCCACTGTGCCCGCGGCCCCACTGTGGCTCCTGTTTCCTGCAGGTGGTTAGAGCACAGGAAGTGGGTGAGTGGGCAGTGGCCCAGACATTGATACACCCCATTGGGCTCACTTCAGGCAAAAGCTTTTGTTGTTGTTGTTACTATTTTAGTCCTCACTCCAGGACATTGTTTCCATTGATTTTTAGAGAGAGTGGAGGGAGAGGGACAGAGACAGAGAGACACATCCATTGGTTGCCTCCTGCATGCCCCTGACTAGGGCTGGGAGCCTGCAACTTGAGGTACGTGTCCTTGGCTGGAATCGAACCCCGAACCCTTCAGTCCACATGCTGAAGCTCTACCCACTGAGCCAAACTGGCTAGGGCAGGCGAAAGCTTTTAGACCGGGTTTTCACGATCTCATCCTGGTTTTATTGTTGTTTCTGTTTCTTGGATGACCCCTTCCCACTCCAGGCAACTCCTTTTCTGCCCCTGGCTGCCGCACGCTTCCCACCAGCGCCCCCTTTCTGTGGGGTCCTCGTATGCACCAGGCCCGTGTCAGAGGGCAGCAGCGTTGGTCTCTCATTCACCATCACGCCGATGTTAACCTCCCTCCGCGAGGTCTTGCCCGAGAGAAGGGCCTGAGGCTCACTGCCCGCGTGGCCTGCGCCAGGCACTGTGGTGGGAGCACTGTTGCAGCCTGGGTCCTGGGTGCTCCTCTGCCACCCGCACCCCTGCTGCATAGACCGTCACCCCCAGCGAGTGACAGAGCTAGGATTTGATTCCAGTTCTCTTTGACTCCTTTTTGGGGATATTTAGTATTTCACCAGGAATGTGGGATTAGAAACCTAAACGTGCTTGAACCCTGTTGATCGACTTCCTGGCTTCGTGCCCAGGCTTTGGGTTTCATGTCCGCACCAGGCACCTTCCTGGCACCTTCCAGGCATGTCACTTAGGTAGCTGCCAACGTAAATGATGTTTTCAAAGGTTTAATAGCTATCACTAAGAACAATTGTTTATTACTAGTAGTCTTTTTACACGGTCTATTGAAGTTACAAAATAAATAGTCTTCTTCATTCTTATTTGATTCCCTAACAATGTGAGGGTTCTTGTGAGTTGAGGATGGAAGTGGGAGGAGTAGACCAGAAGCTGCTGTGGTGTGATCCAAAGGAGAAAGGCGGTGGCCATAGACGTGGAGAGACGTTTATCGATTTCAAGCATCGCAAAGACTCCCTCCCAGCACCTCCACCATCCCTTCCACATCTCCTGGGCCGCTGTGGCCACAGGGTCCCGAATGGCTTGCAGCTAGAATCCCGAGTGTGACTTAGGTTCTGCCGAGCCGCTGGCCCACGAGGCATGGGACGGAGCACGAGTGAGCGGTGAGGGGCAGCAGTGTGCACAGCACGTGCTGGCAGCCCACGCCCACGGCTCCGCTGCTGCCGGCAGCCGGGGGAAGGTCAGGCTCTCAGGACCCGTCTCTGGTTCCAAGTGGTGGGAGGCGGTGGGAGGCTCCGACTTGAAGCAGAAGAGGGAATGGGTGGGGAGTGGAGACCCGTCTTGCTTATAAGCTGGCTCTCATGGCAGCAATAGGGGAGCAGGGTCGGAGGTCCAGAAAGGGTCTTGCTTAAGGTTAGGCTGTCAGTGTGTGCTGATGGCCGTGGGAAGGGCTGCAGCCGAGGGGGACACAGGTAGGCGGGCGAGGGAGAAGTCTGAGAAGTGTAGCGTCTCTGTGTCTTATCTGCTTACCTGCACGCTTTGGGTAGGAAGCTGGTCCTCTGAGGATCTGGGGAGGACAGAGTGAAGTAACGTGCATGAAGAGATTTCAGCGGTGTCTTGTACTTCACAGCCATCATTGTTGCTCCCACGCCAGTCCCCCCGGTTGCCTCGGTATACTGAGAGTACTGCGAATGCGGAACAGCCCTCACTCCCGTCTCCAGGGTTCACGGGCCCTCCCCCTTCGGCACTTACAGGCTGGCCCCCTCCACACCTGATCTTCACTTCATACGTTAATGAAGTGACCACTTATCAAGCGCCCAACAGGTGCCTGGGATGTGAAACTGAGCAAAATTATTCTCTGCCTCCGAGCTGCTTGGGACCACAGAGAGGAGAGGTGGGTAAAGCACAAATACTTCATACAGGTACTGTATTGTGTCAGGGCCCTGGCAGGCGCAGGACCGCTAGGAGACAGGTGTCACACACACACGTTTATTACGGCTGGCTAAGCAAGCCTGATGGCACAGGCAGCAAGCAGGATGGAGGGATCCGGAGTGGGTTGGAAGGTCAGGGGCACCTTTTTACCTGCAGGTCTGCCCTCATCTCCCGCGGGCTGGCCCCGTGTTCGCTGAGCCGTCCACCTCGGTCTGAAAGAGTGTGTGAAGCGGCAGGTTTCTCTTCCTCACATTGCCATCCGCTCTCTTCTACACCAGTTGGACGTTTATTGTTTTATTTCTCAAATATATATTTTATGGATTTTTTTTACAGAGCGGAAAGGAGAGGGATAGAGAGTTAGAAACTTCGATGAGAGAGAATCATCTATCAGCTGCCTCTTGCACACCCCCTACTGGGGATGTGCCCGCAACCAAGGCACATGCCCTTGACCGGAATCGAACCCAGGACCCTTCAGTCCGCAGGCTGACGCTCTATCCACTGAGCCAATCCGGTTTTGGCTGGACCTTTATTTTAAATAATTAAAATTACGATAAGCAGATTGTAGTACACCCTTACTCTTCTATGTCCTGCTCACTTCCTTGGATACGCACTGGCTGCATTTGTTAACAGGTTTTATTTGGTCATCTGTGCCGCGAGCGGATTAATTGGCTCCCTGCAAACTCGGATCACAGTCCACGCTAACGTGCAAATTCATTCGTTTTCAAGTTTTGTTTTTCATTTTACTTGTTTTCTGCTCAAAGGAACGATGAGTTGTATTTTAAATGAAATGTATGTTTAAGGAGGAACCCTTGGCAACCGATACTCTCTTTTCTACTTAAAATCTGCTTCCTAATCTGCTCTGTGAGCGAAAGGCTGTGAGACTGCGGCGGCTGCTGATGAATTTGAAGATGGCTGGGCGGTCTGCGCTGCGGAGGGACACGGGCTGAGCCTGGCGTCACCGGGGCAGGCCGGCTGCTGTCATCCAGAGGAACCGGGGGGCCCTGGCCCAGTGGCTCAGTGGTGGGGGTATCATCCCATGCACCATCAGGTTGGCGGTTTGATTCCTGGTCAGGCACATACCTAAATTTCGGGTTCAATCCTGGTCAAGATGTGTACAGGTGGCAACCGATGGATGTTTCTCCCTCCCGTTGATTCTTCTCTCTCCCACGCGCTCTCTCTATAAAATCCATAAAAATGTATGCTCAGATGAGGATTTAAAAATATTAAAGAAAAAAAGAGGAACTGGGCCTGGGAAGGCGGGGCAGGGATGGAGACGGGTCCAGGGAGGAGCTTGTTCAAATGCAGCCAGCGCTGACGGTGGCCTGACCAGGATCTGCTGGGGATGGCGGCGGTGAGACCGGACTGGATCCTGGGTATGTTCTTGAAGGTAAAGTCCACAGGATTTCCCAAGGGGTTGGATGTGACTGCTCGAGTTAAACTTCAATTTATATAAAACAAATGTGCGAGGCTCACATTCTCCATCCATACTGAAGTCAGACCCAATCACACCGGCCCCCCCCCTCACTTTCCCTGTTTTTTACATTCGGCTGGAAGAAATAGACAGGAACTCTGCGGAGCTTGAATTGACTGTTGGCTCTCCAGAAATGGATATTCCCCCTCGGGACTTGTCAGAAAGGCTTTTTAAAAACACCGAGCTTGTGCCCTCGCTTGCAGGATGTTAATAGAAGGCCTGGAGGCCCGGCCAAGCCGCCTTCCACCGAGGAGTCTGCGGGCGCTCTCGGAGCTCCCTGTGAGTCATCGGCAGCCGTCAGACCAGCTCACGCTCTGTTGGGTAATAACTTGGGAAGACATTAATTTACATCTTGCTGTCGTGATCCCAGCCCAAGCAGCGTTCCTGGCTGAGATGGTGAAGTGGGAAGGTGGGTGGGCAAGATGCCCCAACCCAACCCAGAGCTCAGCTCCGATGTGCTGTGTTTCATCTGCTGCCCCAACACCCTGTCGCCAGCTGCTCTGCCTGGAGGAGAGAAGCGATACACTGGATGGAGTGGTCACCGAAACCCTGGGCTGGTTCCCAGGGCCAAGGGGATGATAGAGTCAAGAGGCCACCAAGGGAAGCAGTGGTGTTCGCGGTGTTTCTGCCTCCTTCCTGCCTCAGGACCGGGTGGCTGGCTAGCCCACTGGTTTCCTGGGCGCCTAGTGTGACATGCAGAGAATTTAATCTGAAGTGAGGAGAAGAGTTCTGTGGACTATTTCTGGACACAGTTTTATCAACGGAAGAGTCTGATCTTTCTTTGAGCATGACCTTGAGTGGTAATAGTTCTAATTAATTAAACCAATAGTTCTTAGTATTCATATAACCTCGGCTTCTTCTGTGACATGTTTTAACATCTGTGGGTCTGATTCCATTTCCACACTGCAGCTCACATGTTAGTCACTGAGTATGGGATTTAGGCGCTTTGAAAGCAAGTTTTAAAATAAATGCTAATGTGAGAAAAAGCTGTCTGAAGCAGGAAAACTTCTCTATAGGGTTTGTGTGGTGTGTGCGTGTAGTTTTGAATGGAAGGTTCTCTGAGCGTCGCCTCCCACAGCTGGTTCTCCAGTGGGGGTTGGTGCTGTGCCTGGGTTTCATCCTCTCTCCCAGAATTCCTTGCTGTTCAGAAGCTGCCGACGGCAAACGTGCTGGCTTTCTGCAGACGATTCCTGGAAGGCCAGGGACTCTCCAGGGCCAATTCCTCCGATCTCATTGGGTTGAGATGAGTGAATACAATTTCCAAGAGTGAGTGTTGACACATGCTTGCTGGCATCTCACCAGGGCAGATCCGAGGGAGGGCATTGGTGTCTTGGGAGGCCTCTGTGTGTGGGCAGAGGGAGGGATTGGTGAAGCCAGTGGCTGAGGTAGGAGCCACCCCCTCTCTGGGTATGCCCTTGGGGTCCTCCTGGGGAAGCCAGATGGGTTTGAATTGAGAAACGCTGGTGAGCTCACTCACTGCCTTAGAAAGTAGCATCCAATTTACAAAGGACACCACTTGGAGAAATTCGGGGTTTAAATAGACGCCGTTAACGTCTTGTTTAAGATATTGCCAATTTCCTGAGTATATCATGGCCATAGATATGCTGTTTATCTTCTCCTAGGAAAACAGAAGCTGTTCGTTGGAATAAAAACGTTGGGTTTTATGTGTCCGCTAACTTAGTGATTCTCGGATAATTGGACATGAAGCTGTGTTTTATTGCAGGAAAGGACACAGATGGCGAGTGTGTGTGTGATGCTCACGGAGGCGTGTGTGTTGATGGGCAGGGGTTTCAGTTGAAGCCACTGTGGTTTCTTATGCTGAGGGGAGCCAGTAACCCTGAAAAGTCAGATAGAGTAAACGGATGTATTGTTTTAGGCAATTCATTTCCCGCTTTGATAGACACATAAGTGGAAGCTGGTGGAATTAAAGAGTATTAGATATCAGGTTCTTAAGAAAGTTAATTACATAAAAATGTTGTATGTTTTTCATAATAGAATAATTACATAGGTTTTGAAATATAAAACTATACACAAACGTTATACAAATGACAAACAAAATAGGAAGTAAAATTGGCTTAAATTCTGCTCCCAAGAAAACCATTCTTAACATTTTGGAAAGTTTTTCCAGATTTTCCCCCCTCTTTTTATAGCTACACATCCCTCCTCTCAGTGGTCATGTTACATAGATTCGTTTCTATTTCCTTGTTTTCAGTTAATGTGCTAAATGTTTTTCCATGTCAGTAAATATAGAAATAGGTCTTTGTTTTTCACCATACATTTTATTGGTGTGTATTTAACCCTGAATTTGTTGATGGGTGTTTAGAGAATGGCATGTTTTTAATATTATAAGAAATCTGGGATACATGCCCTTTTGTGCGTTTTTGTTTATCCCCTTAGATGCCAGCACAAAGGGGTGCAGGACACACTGGCATTGGCTCCTTCCTCCTGGCCCGCCTCCCACAGAGGTTTATCCCAGCAACAGAGGCCCGCCCCTCCCCGGCAACCAGCTCAGAGATTATCCTCAGACCTTTTCTGAATCTCATTTTAAAATGGCCTCTTTATTTTAATTTTTACAAATTTGGAAACCTTAAAGAAAGTAAACACTTCCCATGATTTCATCCCTTAAACGGTGCATGGACGGATCGTTTCACCGGCTCTGTTGGCCCCCAGGGAGGAATGGATGCCAATTATTGCTGCAGATGAATATTAATGGCTTCTTAAATATTTAATTAATGTACTTGGCACGTAGAGGGAGATGGTTGGTAACCGTCAGGACGAGGCTTTGCTTTCCTTTCAGGCCTGGTGCTTAGCACATTTCCGCTGTGACATCGCTGGGCCTGGGCTGCCCTGGGAGTGAGCCAGCTCCCGTGCTCACGCCCGCCTGTGGGCAGGAAACACGGTACGGAGACTGATCAGATAAACTGCATTGTTGTCGCCCTAGCCCAGTGGTCGGCAAACTCGTTAGTCAGAGAGCCAAATATCAACAGTACAACGAGTGAAATTTCTTTTGAGAGCCAAATTTTTAAAAAAAATATTTTTATTGATTTTTTACAGAGAGGAAGGGAGAGAGATAGAAAGCTAGAAACGTCCATGAGAGAGAAACACTGACCAGCCGCCTCCTGCACACCCCCCACCTGGGATGTGCCCGCAACCAACATACATGCCCCTGACCAGAATCGAACCTGGGACCTTTCAGTCTGCAGACCGACGCTCTACCACTGAGCCAAACCGGTTTCGGTGGGAGCCAAATTTTTTTAATTTAAACTTCTTCTAACGCCACTTCTTCAAAATAGATTCACCCAGGCCGTGCTATTTTTGTGGAAGAGCCATACTCAAGGGGCCAAAGCGCTGCATGTGGCTCTCGAGCTGCGGTTTGCCGACCACTGCCCTAGCCGGTTTGGCTCAGTGGATAGAGCGTCAGCCTGTGGACCCAAGGCTCCCCGGGTTCGATTCCAGTCAAGCGCATGTACCTTGTTTGCAGGCTTGTCCCCAGCCCGAGCCACGGTCGGGACTCGTGTTTCTCTCACATCGATATTTCTTCTGTCTTTCCCTTTCTCTCCCACTCTCCCTAAAAATCAATGGAAAAACATCCTCAAGTGAGTATTTAAAAATAATCATCATCATCATAATAAACTGCATTGTTATTGAACACTCATTGCATTATTGGAAGTTTGAAGTCTTTTCTTATACCTCTGTATAATGTATTGGTGTCATTAAAACAGCTCTTAAAAACACTCATTTTTCCCGAAACCAGTTTGGCTCAGTGGATAGAGCGTCGGTCTGCGGACTGAAAGGTCCCAGGTTCGATTCCAGTCAAGGGCAGGTACATTGGTTGCAGGCACATCCCCAGTGGGGGGTGTGCAGGAGGCAGCTGGTCGATGTTTCTCTCTCATCTGTGTTTCTAAGTTCCTATCCCTCTCCCTTCCTTTCTGTAAAAAAATCAGTAAAATATATTTTTTAAAAAACACTTATTTTTCTTGGCCTTTTACGTTATTAAAGAGCTCTGGTCCCTTAGTGAGTCACAGGTGGGCAGGCGTGCTGACGGCTCTCCTGTGGAGCCGGCTCTGCCTCCGGAGCACAGAGAGGCCCTCCTGCCTGACGAGCAGCGGTGAGACGGGCCCAGGCCCCGCGGCAGCGCAGGTCTTCCTGGGCGCCCTCATCCGTGGGCGCCCTCATCCGTGGGCGCCCTCATCCGTGGGCGCCCTCATCCGTGGGCAGCCCTGTGGCTCCAGCACACACAGCTCCGAGCTTCTCTTCCGTCTGAGAATCTCTGCCCATCGATATCATGCTCTGCCAAGTCTCCACTTCCGCTGAACATGCATCCTTGTCTTGTGTTATTCTGAAAATTTCTTTGTTTGTGGCTTTAGCTTTTAAAGTTCTAAATCTATTTGATGACCTTCTTCATGCTTTTCCTCCTACCTGAACCTAAGAAGAAACAAACAAGCAGAGCTTCTACGTGAGTGGGCGGGCGAAGATTTACTCACCCCAGGAACGGAGTCCTGAGGGACGCGCTGAGGTGTGGAGCTGTGACGTGTCGTTCAGGCGTGTTTTGAAAACCCTGACAGTGAGGACCCAGGGTACTGGCTATCGTCACACACTTAAGACTGGACCGTGTTTGCTCTGAACCTCATCTCCAGTCCCCATCACCTCACCCAGACCTTTCTGTAACGTCCGTCTCCTCCTCACTCTTCCCAGATTCTGAAACAGCCGGAGTCAGTTCCCTGCGGTTTCATTTTATATTTGCCTCACGCCTTACGCATTGTTGTATTTAGTCAACAATAAGGAAAGTTAATATCTTTTTTATTGTCATATCAATGGAGGGATTTCCTGAAGATATTAACCGCTGCAAATAAAGGATAAAATCCAGTTCTTCTTGAGCATACATACGACTATGGTGAAGACCAGTATTCACGGTCAAAGGTAGCCTTCGTGTTTTTAGTCATCACTGTCTTCTGGAAAACATAATCAGCATGAAATATTTAAGAATTTATTGACTTTGAAAACTTTAGAGGCTTCCTGTCAAGATGGCAGTGTAGGTAAACACAGTACTCACCACCTCCCACAACCATTTCAAAATTTAAACTGAATACAGAACAACCATCATTCAAAACCACCTGAAATCTAGCTGAACAGAAGTCCTACAGCCAGGGAATTAGAGAAGAAGCACACGGAGACGAGTAGGAGGGGCAGAGACACGGGGTGGAATTGCAGAACCAGCTGGACTGACATCCACGTGCAGTGTTTTTTATCGGAAGAGCTATCCAGGCTATGGAGGTCTCCCTGAGGAACAGGGGTCCCTACCTCACACCAGGCCCCCAACCTGGATTTCCAGTGCTGGCAAGAGAAGTCCCCATAACCTTGGGCTGTAAAAAACAGCAGGGATTTTGGCTCAGTGGGACATGGAGGCTGTGGGAGTCCCAGGAAGTTCTCTTAAAGGGCGTGTGCATGGACTTACTCAGAATCATTCCCTCTGAGCTTGAAAGGAACCTGGGACATTCGGGGAGGAACTAGTCTGGAACCAGGGCAAGAGCTGGAGGGGCAGCTTTCTCCAAGACGGAGGCCTGGCAGAGGCCATTGTTCCTTTGCTGAGCCCTCCCTGCCACAGAGCTGACAGGCTTCACCATATCAGAATCTCCATCAGCCTGGTTCACACTTTTATCCCTGCCCTGGTGATTCCCTGAGACCCCACCCCTCCCTGCTTGCAGGCTCATCCAAGCCATTTCCATTCAACTGGCCTCTCTTGTCTCATCCTCTGGACTTTGCTAAAATCTCTCAAACAAGCAGCAGCTGGCCTCAGCATGCCCTGTACTCTCAATAAGTGGCCCCAGGCCTGGCACTAGTTGTAGCTCACTCTGGTTCACAGCTTGGCCTCTCCTGGGCATCACCAAACTCAACACAAATAGCAGCCATTTGCAGATTGCTTTGTAGCTCATGCTGGGTTGCCCTGGGCAGGGCATAGGCATAGGCTGACTTTGTACCTTCCAGGAGGCCCCAGAGCCAGTGCTCCTAGTGGATAGCTTCACACCACACCCGATTACAACCCTACACATCCCTGAGTGACACACTCAAGGGGCAGACTCAGTGAGCACCAAACCCCACTGTAGCAAGTCCTGCTCCATAGGAGTGTCTCCTGCACAGCAACTTTTCAGCTGTAATTGCAGCTAGTCCTCACAACCAATTAGCCTGGTGTCAATCCCTCCCAGTGATTCGAACATCATTCAAGGCTCACCTGCAACAGGACTGTGCACACAGCTCACACAGGGGTACATCTGGAGTGCCCAGTCAGGTGACTGAGGAGGCCGAGCTACTGGGCCTACAGGACACCTATTACCCATGGTCACTCTACCAAGTCTGGGAGACATAGCAGTTCTACCTGATACATAGAAACAAACATGAGAAATAGCCATAATGTGAAGACAAAGAAACATGTCACAGAAGAAAGAACAGAAAAAGAATTAAGTGAAATGGAAGCAAGAAAATTACCAGATACAGAGTTCAAAACAGTGGTTATAAGGCTGCTCAAGGAACTTAATGAGAACTTCAAGGAACTTAGAATTTCAACGAAATTCATGAGAACATCAACAACAAAAAAAGAACCAGTCAGAAATTAAGCATACACTAACTGAGATGAATAATTTACAGGGCATCAACAATAGAGTAGAGGATGCTGAGAATGAAATATAAGGAAGGAAAAACACCCAATCAGAAGAGCAAAAAGAAAAAAGAATTAAAAAAATATGAAGTTAGTGTAAGGAGCATCTGGGACAGTTTCAAGTAACAACATTCACATCATGGGGGTACCAGAAGGAGAAACTGTGTTCACTTCACATGTGGGCAGCATATATTTGAAAAAATAATGACAGAAAACTTCCCCTACTTGGTGAGAGAAATAGACTTACAAGTCCAGGAAGCACAGAGAGTCCCAAACAAGAGGAACCCAAAGAAGCCCACACCAAGACACATCATAATTAAAATGCCAAGGGTTAAAGACAAAGAGAGAATCTTAAAAGCAGAAGAGAAAAGCAGTTAGTTACCTACAAGGGAGCACCCATATGACTGTCAGCTGATTTCTCAACAGAAACTTTAAAGGCCAGAAGGGAGTGGCAAGAAATATTCAAAGTGATGAAAAGCAAGAGCCTACAACCAAGATTAGCAAAGCTATCATTTAGAATTGAAGGTTAGATAAAGAGCTTCACAGACAAGAAAAAGCTAAAGGAGTTCATCACCACCAAACTACCGTGTTTCCCCGAAAATAAGACATCCTCCAAAAATAAGACCTAGTGCATGGAAAGATAAGACATCCCCTGAAAATAAGACCTAGTGCAACTCTGGGAGAAAAAATTAATATAAGACACTGTCTTATTTTTGGGGAAACAGGATAGTATTACATGAAATGTTAAAGAGTGTTGAAGAAGGAGAAGAGGAAGGTGAAGAAAGAAAGAAAAGATTAAAAATATGAACAATAGAATGGCAATAAATGTGTACCTATCAACAATTGAATCTGAAAGTCAAAATAAATGAACAAGAATCTAATGAACAACATAAACTGATGAATAGAATAGACCACAGAGGCATGGACACATGAAACAGACTGACCAATCTCAGAGGGAAAGGGAGTGGGGGTGGGGAGAGATTAACCAAAGAACCTATATGCATATATGCATACCTGTGGACACCGACAATATGGTGGTGAGGGCCTGGAGCTGGGCAGGAACCAGGTGGAGGGGCAATAGAAGAGGTGTACCTACAATACTGTAACAATAAAGGCTTAAAATAAAGGAATTTATCGATTTAATTGAGTTTTCTCAGTTGTAGAAAGCAATGATGTTTTACATTTTTGGATTTTGTTTACAAGTCTTATGCTTTCAAGCCCCAGAAGTTGCTGTTCTCCCGAAAGGCTCCTCTGGTGTTTTGTGCTTTTGTCTGCAGAGGACAGAAGACGCATTAATCATACGTTCCTCTGTGGTGTCAGCTATTTTATTTGTATGTTGCACTTTTCTCATTTACACTATACACACACCCTTCAAGCTGACCAGGGAGGGTAGTGTCTGGTCTCCCCTGGCGGCCCCTGCACACGGTCCTGCAGAGCTCCCAGGTGTGTGAGTGACGATGTGTGTTCATTCCATAGGTGGGCAGCATCAAGCGGGACATGACCTTCACGTTTCACCTGGAGGACCTGAAACGGGACTCGAGTAAAAAACTGTCTCACCAGCCCTGGTTCCCCTTGGCCATGGAGGAGGACGGGAAAGCCGCCGACAGCAGGCCGGCCCCCCGCGCCCCGGACCACGACAGGGACAGCGCCCGCTCCGTCTGCCTCCTGGAGCAGAAGCGGAAAGTGGTCTCCTCCAGCATCGACGTGCCCCCGGCAAGGTAAGGCCCGGCCTCCGCCCGCCCGGAGCGCCCTGCGAAGCCGAGAGACCCAGGAAAGGTTTTCTCCAGGAACTGGGTTCAGTGCTTGTGTGAAACAGAGCTTTTCAGAATGAGCCTGAGGCCGCGGTAGTTGGAACTCCTTTCGTGCTAGAAAAGCAAATGTTATTAGGTTTTTGGCAAATGAATAGTAAAGAAAAAAAAAAGTGGGGAAGTAGCGGGGCGGGGAGACATTGAAGACACGGGGTGCAGACTGAGCACAGCTTAACAGCAAGGACGCCGTCTCGGGCCGGCTGTGCCCAGTCTGCCCCTGGCCTTTGAGGAAAGGGTGGTTTTATGTTTTTAAAGGGTTGAAAAATGAAGCACACGTGGCATAAATCAGAGGTGGCCCGAAAAGCCTAACGTATTGATGTGTGACTCGGTACAGAAGAGGTTTGCTGTGGTTTATATCAGGGTAATCCTTTAAACGCGGATCTACCTTGGAACTGGGCCGGGGGTTTGATCTGAAATACCAACAGCTTGTGTCACGTTATAACTTTACTTACGTCACATCGGTGCCTTTGGACCAACGTATGGCAGGATGACAATGGCACAGACAGGGACACATGCCGAGACCTTTTTGCTGATTTTCCTGCTTATTGTTTATCTCACCTAGATATGGGGGAGATGGGGGGCATACAAAAATTCACATGTCATAGTAAGTACTGTGATTCCGGTTTACAAACAAGTAAGCAGACTCAGAAAGGTGAGGTGACCGCCCGGGAGCACACGTGTCACCAGAGGCCCACGGCTCCGGTGCGTTTATAACCCCAAGCGAGTTCCTATCCTTGTTGCCGTCATCCGTGTTATGGAAGAGCCTCCATTTGCCTCTTTTTTACACACCGCGATGCCTGAAAACACATGGGTATTTTTAACATCACTTGCCCTCCAACCTCCAAAAGAAAACAGCTCAAACGTGGGGCACACCTTATTAGACAGTCTGTTCCTTGGGTGCCTGTTATTCTCTTTCGCCAGATATTGGGGTGTGTGTGGGTGTGTGTGTATCTGTGGGGTGTGTGTGTGTATCTGGGGGTGTGTGTGTGTATCTGTGGGGGGGGTGTGTGTGTGTGTGTATCTATGGGGTATGTGTGTGTGTGTCTGTGGTGTGTGTGTGTGTGTGTGTGTGTATCTGTGGGGGATGTGTGTGGGGTGTGTGTGTGTATCTATGGGGTATGTGTATGTGTGTCTGTGGTGTGAGAGTGTGTGTGTGTGTGTATCTGTGTGGGGGGGTGGGGTGTGTGTGTGTATCTGTGGGGTGTGTGTGTGTATCTGTGGGGTGTGTGTGTGTGTATCTATGGGGTATGTGTGTGTGTGTCTGTGGTGTGTGTGTGTGTGTGTGTGTGTGTGTATCTGAGGGGTGTGTGTGTGTGTCTGTGGTGTGTGTGTGTGTGTGTGTGTGTATCTGTGAGGTGTGTGTGTGTGTGTGTCTGTGGTGTGTGTGTGTCTGTGGTGTGTGTGTGTCTGTGGTGTGTGTGTGTGTGTCTGTGGTGTGTGTGTATCTGTGGGGGGTGTGTGTGTGTGTGTATCTGTGGGGTGTGTGTGTGTATCTGTGAGGGGTGTATGGGGTGTGTGTGTGTGTGTGTATCTGTGGGGGGGGTGTGTGTGTGTCTGTGGTGTGTGTGTATCTGTGGGGTGTGTGTGTGTGTGTGTGTGTAAGTACTGATACTTCAATCGGTTGGATTTCACCCTGATAGCAATTACAGTGTGGTTATGCAAAGTAGTGACTGTCTTCTCATTGTAACTCTGAGGCTAAAGAAATTGCTAGCAAACCGGTAGCAATGGGGGCAGAGAACATTTGGCCCCAGGGACCCCCAGACCTCACAGCGCTCATTGGAAGACGCCGGGCTGTGGTGGTTTGCTGTTGGGAAGAAGGAAAATGCACCACCCGGCACCGCTGGTTCGCAGGGTTTGAAAACACAGTGATGTCATACTTGTCACTCGCTGGGTGAAATGAGATCATGTTTGTCTCTCGGGATCCTTCTGGGAATTGTATAGTCTGAATTTCAGAAGCTCTCACCTTTGTGTTCGGAATGAGAAACTTACCTGAGCTTCCAGCGATACCCTGTCTGCACAGTGGAGAGTGTGACCCCACGTGGTCAGTGGTGTTACCTGCACGTTTCCTTGGTCTGTATGTATTGTGCACCTGTAGCAAGTCTCCTGTCTCGGTTTTGGAATTGAATGAGAGATTAGGCAGGGGGGTCATTGCTCCCGAGTCTCCGGAAGCCCAGCCGCTCCTGAGCAAATGTGTAACTGCATGAACCAGGCCCGGGCTGCGCCCCGTAACCAGCGTGAAGCTGAGGCAGGAGGGGGCGTAAAGAGGTGGCTCTAGGCTCATCCCAGCCAACATTAAGAAGGTGTGCGATGGGAGAGAGGTCCATGGTGTGCCATGTGTGGAGTCCTGTTAGCAACTGAAGCAACCACCACGAAGCAGCCATCCTGGCACCGTTCCTGGGAGAGCTCAGTCCACTCTGTCCTTCTCCACCCCGTTAGTGACTCAGGCCACCAAGTGCCTGCTGTTCCGGCCTCCTGGCCACCGGCGGTCTGTGTGACGCAGCCGCCAGGTGATCTTTCCAGAGCACAGGCATGGCGGTGGGCGGAGGACAGAGCCAGGAGAGGGCCGGGACCAGGGGAGTGGACATTACGGCCTAATGAGCACGCTGTGCCATCAGCACACTGCCAGGTCCGCCAGCCAGGGCCTCACCGCCTGAGTCAACACATAAGCCCGGGTACTCTGCGGTGTCTCAGTCACCCGGAGACCGAAGCTCATGGCAGGCTTGGGAGCTGACACCAGTTTAAAAGAGACACGTCTTCTCTCCCTTCCTACGCTGGGCAGCATTTCATCGAATGGGGTGGGATGCTGGGACTCCTGTCTGCTGTTTTTAAAAATGGCTCTTGCTTCAGCCACGTGCCTGTGGGTGAATTTCTATGATTTAAATGCAGACATACTGCAGCCCACGTTCCCAGTGCCGACGGAAACATGGGGAAGTTAGCACGCTAAGACAGGAGCCTTCGGAGCCCCAGGCCCCGCTCCTGGGCTGCGGCCTCCAGGGGCCGACGCTGCCCTGGCTGCCCCTTGGGAGAGCGGAGGGTCTGTGGCATGCGTTTGGCTCAGGGTACGGGTGTGTGTGTGTGTGTGTGTGTGTTTTAAAGAAGACTCTCCACACGTATTTTGTTGACTTGTCATTCAAGATTCATCAATTTCTAATTACTGTGTTTTAGATCCTTTTATTATAAGCACTAAATCATGTCAAATTAGAATGTGCCAACTTTCAGAATTGCGTTGTGAACTTAGAATTTGGGTCATTGATACGAATTTTTAAAATAATAATTTAAGGCACTGCCATTTTTGGGGGGTATGCTTCCTGGACCAGTTGGGTGGTTACAAAGTGAAACGCTACACGTGTGACGTGCCCACCTTCGCAGGGATCACCTGCAGAGTCCGGGCCGTTCATAAATGTTCTTTCATGTGAATCCTTTCGGCCAGCAAACTAGGCAATGTTTGGCCACCGAGACGTCAGGGGGACCTGCCGTACTGCTGTGTTAGAGGGACCTCAGCTCGTTCCAGAATGTTCCGGAGAGCTGTCGTTCGATGTCTGTGGCACCTCTCAGACTGGGTTTGCATTTACGTTTGATTCAGCATCTTTTTCCCTCCCTGTACCTGTTCATAATGTAAACCATCCATCAGGTGTGGAAACAATGGGACTCCAGTGCCTCCCACCACCCACCTCCCTCTGCCAGTACGGAGCTGGGTTCCATTTTATTGCAGAAAGGCAAACAATCATTAAAGGCAGATAAATAATTCAAAGATGTTGATCGCTTGTTTATTTTAAGAGAATGATATTTGAGCAGCACTGTGCAATAGGAACTTAATGTGAGCTCCATGTGTCAGCTTTAAATCTCTAACAGCTACATCAAAAACAGGAAAAAGAGTGCTGGCTGGGGTGGCTCAGTGGGCTGGGCGTCGTCCCAGGCACTGAGAGGTCGCTGGTTCGATTCCTGGTCAGGGTACACGCCCAGGGTTCAGGCTTTATCCACACTAGGGCGTGTGCAGGAGGCAGCCAGTCAATGGGTCTCTTCTTTTATTGGTGTTTCTCTCTTTCTTCCTCTCCCTGGTTCCCTCTCTCTCAAATCTATAAAAACACATTTTTAAAAAACAGGGAAAAGAAATCGGTGAAAATAATTAAGGTAAAACTACAATATTTTACCTAATAAATCCAAATATCGTGTTTCCTCTGATCAGTATAGCGGGTATTAGTGAGTCACTGTGCACGCTCTTCCGTGTGTGTTTTACGGCTACGGCTCAGCTCACCCTGGACGGGCGCGCCACGAGCTGGAGAGCCACCTGTGGCGAGTGGCCGCTGTGCCGGGCAGTGCCGGGCAGTGCCGGGCAGTGCCGCTCGGGGTACGCTCCAGCTCACTGCATCTCAGCACAACCTGTCACCCTCCGACAGAGGCTGGGCTTCTTTTCCTGCTCAGACTGATGGGCGAGGAGCAGGCGTGCTCTGCGGCCGAGTTCCCCAGGCGGTCCCTGTGAGGAGAGACGTGGCAGGTCTGGCTCCGGAGGAATTTCACGGGGAAAACTCAGCGGCATGATTCCATGGTGTCCCCTAGAGGGTGACTCCCAGCTGTGCGTAACTATGTTTTGTGCAGTTACAGTTCTTAAAATGTTTAAGTCCCATCTAAGTCCAAGGCGGGTTAAATGGTAGTGTCACAGTTTAGTTCTTTAAAAGCATAAAAGCAGCTTCCCCCCGGGGGGCAAGCACCTGTCTCCGGTCCCCAGATGCTGTGGCTTCCCCAGCGGGCAGCCGGAGCCGGTCCACACCAGCCCACGGGCGGGGCTTGGCTGGGCCCCCACACTGCATGCATTTGCGTATGCTTCTTCCCATAATGAGCAGCGGATCAATGCATGCCGCATGCAAACTTGGAAATGGGTCACATTTTTTTTAAAGACTCCCTAAGAAGGAAAGGTTTACTTTGTTGCTTTGTTATTGGCTTAAAATGTTACCGATTCTTTTAAACTTTAATTCCTGTTTTCGTCCCTTCTGTGGAGAGTTCTGCTGGCAAGTGGGGAAGAGCTGAGGCTAAGGCTTCACGTGGAATGCCTCGGGAATTTGATTTTGTGCTGGGTTATAGAGAGCTAGTCAGTGATGCCCTCGAAACACATTTCGGACCACTTCGGGAGCACAGTTTTAAGCAAGAGGAGAATTCGTGAAGAGTGTGTTTTAATACCGTGGGCTCAGGAAATCCCAAATGTATAAGCTAGAGGACAGGACTGTCCCCTAAGGCTGCCAGTCGGTGGCCCGCGGACTGCTGGTGGTCCGTGAGGTCCGAAAGGTTGGCGACCGCTGTCCTAAAAGCAGGAGACGGGGACTCTTCCACTCCACTGGCCACACGCCCTGGACACAAAGACCTCCATTGACCATGTTTTCACAGATGCTCCAGGCACGTGGACCGGTTGAGCTCTCCGTCCTGTCCGGCAGGGACACCGAGAAGCATCAGCTTCATCATCAAACACGGCCTGGTCTCAGGGTCTGCACCCACCTTCGAGCCGGGCCTCCCAGTGAAACCAAACCTCCAGTTCAACTCTGAAGCAATTTGCGATTTGATTTAATACGTCAGCCTAATGCATTATTATAATGATTCCTTGCAACTTTTTATATGTATTCTCACACGGAACGCTACAGTTTGGGATGTTAAACCGCACTTCCAGGCTTTATTTAGTTTCTGGATAAATACCCACTTTTTTCAAAGAGGCAAATGGTCACCCCATTTATTCCACAGCAGTCAGATCCAGTTGTTTCCTATGGGTGATTCGTGTCACCACCACCGAGTCCCATTCTCCTCACAAGAGGCATTTGCAAATGTCCAGGGGGACAGTTTTGGTTGCACAAAATAGTCCTGCACAGTGAATACCTCCTGCCCCAAACGCCAGTTCACCCTCGCTAGGAAATGTGGATGGGTTTCCTATCCTATATAATAAAAGGCTAATATGCAAATTGTCCCCTCAGGAGTTTGACTGCTCGCTATGACATTCACTGACCATTAGGGGGTGGCTCGGAACAAAGGAAGTCCCCAGCGGACAGCTGGCAGCCAGGGAAGGAAGGCCCTGATTGGCCCTGATTGCTGGCCAGGCCTAGGGACCCTTTCTGTGCATGAAGTTTGTGCACCGGGCCTCTAGTTTATGATAAAACGGTGGGATCACAGCTGAACATAACTCCATTATTACGTTAACTGCACACTTAGTGTTTGTTGGTAGCCCTATAAACCACTGCAGACAGGGTAGGGAACCTCGCACAGCCTCCCTGAGAATCGGAGCTCTGTTCGGGTGCAGTCTGGTGAGGCATGGATTTCGTTCCCTGAGCTGAACGTAGTGTAAGCGTGTACTTCCCATGTTCTGATCAGGGCTGGATATATTTGGCTGGCGGATGGAAGAAATAAAATCCTTCTGCCGCCTCTGTTATTGAAATAGAACCCGCCGCCCCCTCATTTTATTGCCTTCTGTGGGATGCTTCTGAATGACAGTCTGAGTCTTCTAATTGGTCTCCCGCTGAGTTAGAACCCCTTGCCTTATGTTTCACATTTTAAATCTCAGAAATTACAAGGTACAGTGCCATTGAAGCAGAGGGAACAGCTTTTTTTTTTTTTTTTTTTTTTTAAGAAAAAAGGCAAGTTCCATTCAGAAACCCAAGGTCATTCATTTGCATTGTCTCCACATCTCTGGGTGCTGGGGCTTCTGGCCTGCTCCCCTCCCGCCGCCCCCGATACCTCTGCTAGATTCCTGCAGGTCCTCTCCGAATCCCCGACACGAGCTGTCCCTCATCCCCTGGGGAGAGCCCAGGCTCGCCCAGTTCCGCGTCCATCCTCCCCAGGTCTGCCCCCAGGCGATGCTTCCCTGAACGTGTGCTCTTCACGTCTGTTTCCACAAACTCCCGTGGAAAAGCTCCTTGGAATTCTGCTCATTGGGCCACAGCCAGACCAGGCAGGGAAAATAATCCTCAAGGTTTCCCTTAACCCCGAGGTTCAAGTTTCGTTGTAGCTTACTCCTTTTACATGTTTACTTTTTCAAAGCTCAGTCACATCCACTTGGCTCGCACAGACGGCGCGTGGTGCGTCCAGACAGAAGCCTGGGGCCTGTTGGCTTGTTTGCAAAGCCCTCGAGTTTCCCTGTTCCGTGTCCTCCTCCAGGGGCTCTGGGGGTCCCGGGGCCTGACCTCCCCTCCCCCCCTGCCCCCCCCAGGACTCAGAGACATGTTGGGAAATTGCAGCTACTTTTCAGTGTCTGTCGGTGCTACACCTTGCAGCCCCAAAGAGCTGACTTGTCTGCTGAAGAGGTTGGCTCTTGGGTGGTGGTCTTCTCTGTTTCCTGGAAAGAGCTTTGAAATGTTGAGCTACAAAATGAAGAGCAGTTTTCGTTGATAATCAGCATGATCTAATATTTTTCTTAGATAATCATCACCAGAATCAAACCCTAAACGATTCTGCATGCGTGTATTTCTTCATAAGACCAATAAATACCGTAGGATGGGAGAAACTTGCCCTAAAATTATTTGTATTCTAAAGAAACAGGTCAGCCGGGCAAAAGAGCCCAAACTCATCAATACGTGAGGTTTCCTTAGCAGTGACAGTCTCTCCCTCCCTGGCGTGTCTGCATCTCGCTCTGTGCTTGCACTGCCTGCACCAGAGGCTCCCAACGTGGGCACACGCCCCACAGGGGGGCGATTCGAGAATGAGTAATTAGCAGTGAAGTTTTTGCACTTCTTATGTTCTAGGGCCCTCATATCCAGTGTATAAATACATATTGTGACATACTTACGCATTTCTGTTCTCTGTTATATGTTTGAAACTTTATTTGCTGTTTTTTTGCATCACTTCATATTATTATTTTTTAAACAGTTTCTTAGTGATTTCTTCCTCAGTACTTCAACTGTCCTTTTGTTCTTTTATTTTTCTCTTTCATGGATGCCATGTTCTCTGGAAGCTTGTTTAGACCAAGCTAACGGCCTTCTAGGCTTCCTCCATGTGAATAGGAGTCACTTTTGAGTAATAGGAGTTCTAAGTCATGGGTGGAGGGAAGAGGGCATCAGGATTTCAGAGACACGTAGGTGGGGCGTGGCCAGAAGGAGGCTGGGAACCACTGGCCTCTCATTTCTGGTACTTTGTTACCTCTCAATTTTGTCCAGTTGATGTCAGTTTTCCTCTTTTCCAGATGTTATCTATGTAATGCTTCCTATCCACTTGCAACGATTATGATGTCTCTGCAACATGACTCCTCTCATTTCTTTCCTTATTGTGTTCCGTCCAGGGCAGTTAGCAAGTGGGAATGAACCCTCACCTTCTCCCCTGATGCCGCGCGGCTTTGCCTGCCAGGCGGTCTGATAGCTCTCGGTTTTACGTTGGCACATAGATGGCAGCCGACCAAAGAACGCTTGACGCCTCCTTGGTTTACCGCAGCTTTTGTATTGCTGTGGATTCCCTTTTTGCTTATTGTTCTTTTCCTTATCTCTGTGCATTCGGCTGTGTTTTTATTATAATAGTGCACAATCACTTTAAACAATTTGTAAGTATAGATAAGCAAAGAAATAAAATAAAAAACACCAGCAAGGTGGTGGTGACTACTAACACCTTGCTATGTATGATTCTACTCCCTTCTCTATATTTGCATATATACCTAAAGCATACTTATTCCAGATAATGTTTTATAGGGCACAGAAGGATGTGAACTTTAAAAACATATTGTAACCAATACATTGCAGAATAATTTACAAATACTTGTCTATTCATCTAGAACAGTGGTTGGCAAACTGCAGCTCTTTGGCCCCTGAGTATGGCTCTTACACAAAATACCACGTGCGGGCACGCACGTACAAGTGTGATTGAAACTTCGTGGCCTGTGCGCAGAAGTCAGTTTTCGGCCTGGGCGAGTCTGTTTTGAACAAGTAGCATTAAAACACTCAAGGGGCCAAAGAGCCACATGTGGCTCGTGAGCTGCGGTTCGCCGAGCACTGATCTCGAGCATGGTTTTAATGGATGAGTTGCATTTTCGCCGAGCACTGATCTCGAGCATGGTTTTAATGGATGAGTTGCATTATATCACACATGTGTACTTGTGGGCATTCTGGCTGTTCCCATTGATTTATTATTACAAATAGCCTGTCATGAACTGAATGGTTTACCAGTTTCCACCTAACACATGGCCCCCGGCCTCTGGAACACATCAGTTCCTGGGTCTGGATCCTCGTGGCTTCAAGAGGCTGGCTGCAGGCCCTCCCGTCTGCAGGCAGGTGTTAGCGGGCTGCGTCGCTGTGAAGGCTCCCGTGGCTGAGGCAGAATCACTTTGTTGGATGGACGGGCTCCGGTCTGAGGTGGCTGTGGCTGGAGGTGGCTCTCAGTTCCTTGCGAGGGGCCTCCCCGGTGTGCCAGCTTGCTTCAGCAACGCCAGCCTCAGCAAAAGGAGCCTTCTTCACCTCCAGTATTTTAGGAGAATATTGTGGCTTCCTGTGCCAGGGACCGAGTCTGCCAGCAAGGTGCTGGAGCCCAGTCAGGGGCCTGCCAGCCCGTCATCTTGTTTGTCAGAAGCAGGTCCCTGGAGCAGCCGCACTCACTCACGGGAGAAGGCCGGGGGGCAGAGGTCACGGGGTCATCTGATGCATGTACCTGCGCACATTCTGCCTCTTCCAGATGAGCCTGAGGGGAGGCGTTTCTGACAGAGGGCATGCATGCGCTGGGAGCTTCCTGTCTGTCCCCACAGCTGCTCCAAGAGCTTCCTGTCTGTCCCCGCAGCTGCTCCAGGGCTTCCTGTCTGTCCTTGCAGCTG
This sequence comes from Pipistrellus kuhlii, assembly GCF_014108245.1. NCBI lineage: Eukaryota > Metazoa > Chordata > Mammalia > Chiroptera > Vespertilionidae > Pipistrellus > Pipistrellus kuhlii. Next base: position 43,322,940 of record NW_023425449.1, on the reverse strand, counting down.
TCTGTCCCTGCAGCTGCTCCGGGAGCTTCCTGTCTGTCCCTGCAGCTGCTCCGGGAGATTCCTGTCTGTCCCCACAGCTGCTCCGGGAGCTTTCTGTCTGTCCCCACAGCTGCTCCGGGAGCTTCCTGTCTGTCCCCGCAGCTGCTCCTGGAGCTTCCTGTCTGTCCCTGCAGCTGCTCCGGGAGCTCCTGTCTGTCCCCTCAGCTGCTCCTGGAGCTTCCTGTCTGTCCCCGCAGCTGCTCCTGGAGCTTCCTGTCTGTCCCCGCAGCTGCTCCTGGAGCTTCCTGTCTGTCCCTGCAGCTGCTCCGGGAGCTCCTGTCTGTCCCCACAGCTGCTCTGGGGGCTTCTGGCTGTCCGAGCAGTCCAGGGTGTCACTTATGAGCTTTGATGTACATCGTCCCCCAGATGGCGACGATGCTCGTGTTCAGCTTCCTCAGTGGGAACATGAGCTGCTTTCAGGAGCGTGCGTTTGCTCAGTCAGCCAGGACTGCTCTCCGAGGAGAGAGCCTTAGGAGGCCTGGCTAAGGGTGCAGTGAGGGCCCGGGGGGAAGGGAACAGAGGGGGAGTAAGTAAGGAGGAGAGGTCAATGGAGGGGGAAAGGGGATGTCTAGAATGCTTTCAACAATAAAGATAAAATTTAAAAAAGAATAGTTAAAAATGGGTGCTGCTTACCACATCCCTTGTTTTTAAATGGGTGTTTAAAAAATCGTTTAAGGATGCTGGACATTGATTATTTGTTACAATGAGCTGGACAGCATGTTGCAGGAATGGCTGACCCAGGTGTGTTCCCTCCACGCAAGCAGAGTCCTAAGGACACCGCTGCGGAGCTGGACACCGGCCCCTGGGCCCCAGAGCCTGTGCCCCCCTCCTCCCTGCCATCGGGGGACTGAGATGCTCTCCAACTCCCAGCGGCCCTCCCAGGCAGAGCCTCCGGGAGGCAAAGAGCGGCCGATGCGGAGTGGGGCTGCCCTGTGAAGGCCTTTCCCTGGTCCCTGTCCCTAAGGCCGTCCTGTGCCTTCCATCACATCGTCACCGGCCTTCTCTGCTCCTGGGAACGTAGCTTCTAGCTGGTAGCCTTGCTGTCCCCAAGCCCGCGGCCATGCTGACAGCAGGGAAGAGGGCCTGGGGGCAGAGTGGGCGGCTGGCACTGCCTCTCCATTTCGTTATTTTCCTCTTCCTTCGTGTCTTGTTAAAGGGTGTGAACTTCCTGGCTGTGAAAGACGATGGCCGTTAACTCAGGCCCACGTTTGCGGACTTCTGTGGTGATGAGTTTGGATCCGGGGAGTCGGTTTTCCTCTGTCGGTTGTCCCTTGTCATGTTTATGGAAGCGTTCAGCTGCTTTCCTCCGCCCAGCGCTTTTCAAAAAGCCTGTCGCTGCATTTGGACACCATTCTGATCGTTGTCAGGCATGGGGTTTTTTTTTTTTTGTTTTTTTTTTGTTTGTTTGTTTGTGTTTTTTTTTTAAATATATTTTATTGATTTTGTACAGAGAGGAAGGGAGAGAGACAGAGAGTTAGAAACATCGATGAGAGAGAGTCATCGATCAGCTGCCTCTTGCACACCCCCCACTGGGGATATGCCCGCAACCAAGGTACATGCCCTTGACCGGAATCGAACCCGGGTCCCTTCAGTCCCCAAGCTGACGCTCTATCCACTGAGCTAAACCGGTCCCGGCAGGCATGGGGTTTTAATGAGGAAAATAAAATGTCTCGTAAATTCACGCTGCCCGGCTGTTTCGATTTGGGCATTTAGAAACAGACTGGCAATCCTGCTCAGACGGGGAAACGGGAACCCGAGGAACCGCTGCAGCAAAGACCCCCTCCCTGCTCGCCGAGTGCGCTGCGGTGGGAACGTATTGTCATTCAGGTTTGTTACGAGACAAGCTGTTCGAGTTAGTGCCTTTGTGGTTGTTTTCCTCTCTCTTCTCAGAGCGCTGGTGGCACCTACTCCTTCTTCACAGCTCCGGCAGGAGCCTCAGGCCGGGAGGCTGTGGAGGGAGGGCTCTGGGCCGCGATGATGTCACCAGGAAGCACACTGGGGAGGGGTGACTGCGAGGCAGTGACCTTCGCCTGGCTATCCTGGTTATCAGAACAAAAAATAAAGGAAGCGAGAAATCGGCCATCCTCAGGGACTGCATTGAAATGCTCCTTTTTTCTGATGGCCATTCTGTGAGGCGTGAGGGTGTACCGCCGAGGCCCTCCAGGCACCCGGCTGTGCTGCTGAAGCCTCGCCTCCCCTCGCTGTCCCGCTCCTGCCTCCGGGGGAGGGGAGAGGGGGAGCCGTGGTGCTCGTTTCCTGCACAGGCACGTCTGGGTGGCTGGTGAGGAGAGTAGACCTTTCTCACGTGTTGAAGGAGAAGGTGTCTGTGAGTGCTGCCACGCGCCCGGGGTGTGTGCCGTGTGCGTCGCTTTTGAGGAAACGGAGAGGGAACGAGAGGAAGATCTCTGGCAGCAGTTCTGGAAAAGGTGTCCGGAACCGTCTGGCTTCCTTGGGGCCCATCCCAGACCCCGGTCAGCAGAGGGAGCACCTTGCGGGGGATTCACGGGGGTTCAAGTATTTGCCGTAATCTTAGCCAGTCTGGTGCTCACTCTCGACCCTGCCCAGCCACCCTACTCAGGAGAGCAGCCTCTGCTGTCCTGTCCCATGCTTGCTCCCGTGTTTCCTTTGTTTGCTGCTACCCTGTTTCCCCCAAAATAAGACCGTGTCTTATATTAATTTTTGCTCCCAAAGATGCGCTAGGTCTTATTTTCAGGGGATGTCTTATTTTTCCATGAAGAAGAATACGGTACACATTTATTGTTAAGTGAAAACAAAGGAAATTTATTACCTGTATACGGTACGGTAGTACGGTAGTCGTCAACACAAACCAGACAAACTGTGAATCCTACAGTATCAACAATTTACTCATTTATTCAACGACAATCATGTCATCATCTTCTGGAACATCATCATAACAATCCAATTCCTGAATTTCCTGGTGAATTTCTTGTGACTCCATTTCTTTCAGAATCAGTGGACCAAATCTCTCATGTTTAGCCTAAGGGGGGCCTTATTTTCGGGGGATGTCTTATATTTCTCTCAGAAGGAAACCTGTAAGTAGGTCTTATTTTCAGAGGATGTCTTATTTTCAGGGAAACACAGTAACCAGGAGTCTCATTTACTCATTTCCTGATGATAAATCCCAGGCTTTGGGCGACAAGCACGTGGGTTTGGACACGCCGGTTTTGTTAGCGCGGCTCTTCCTGGCCGAGGAGCCTGCGAGTGGCTGGCCCGGGCGGCCTCCCCCTGCCGCCGGGCCAGCCGAGGGGGCGCCGGCACACGTGTGGACGGTTTATGACGGGTCCGAGCCAGCCCGTTCCTTTCCAAAAGGAAGTTCTGGTCTTTACCTCCTTTTTCTTCATGTTGACGGCAGACAGTGGCCAGCCCTCCCTGCCCTGTGACAGTGACGGAGGCGTGACTGCGGCACCGCATCCTTCCTCCCGGACCAGACCCCGGTGCGGGCTCCGTCACCTGCAGTCTGCGTTCCAGGAGCCCAGCGCATCAACGTGCAGGGCTTTGGCCTCTTGTGCGTTCGTTGTGTAGTTTACCTTCCAAAATGTGCCACGTCTCTCACTTCCAAATACTCCCAAGCACTTCCTCAGAAACACTGCTGACAACACCAGCGCCTTCAAATGTTCTCAGTAAAACAGATTTCTCCACCCCTCCTCCCTGTCCCCCTCCGGTCACCGGTTGGCTGCAGGCCTTGCCTCCCTCCTGGCCTGAAGGTCCCTTCTCCAGCCTGCAGCCCACTCCCGCCAGCCACACGTCCTCTGACGGCTCAGCACTCAGGCGGCTCTGGTGTTTACCTGGACGTCGTGATGGCATTCATGCCGCCAAACGTCTCACGGAGGCCGTGAGCAGCCTGAGCCGGCGGCTGAAGCTCCCCTGGGGCCCGAGGTCGGCTCCACCGTGGCCTTCATGGCCGGGTCTCTGTCCAGTCCACTCACACGTCTCCTGGTTTGGGCCCTGAGTTCTGCTGGTGGAGATGCTGCTGCACCTGGCCTGCCATGGGTCTCCGTGCGGCACGCGTGTCTGGCCCAGGCAGAGGGAGCCGCACATGCCTCTCTCCCCGCCGGCCAGGCCGAGCCCGAGGCACAGACAGGAGGGGGCGGCGACTGCTCAGGAGGAGGCTGGTCGCTAGCCCAGGAGCAGCTCTGACGTGGTGGTGGCTGCTCAGCATCCAGCACTGGGCCATGCACTGGAAGTCATTGTTTCCAGTAGCATTGAGCACGTGGGAATGTATGGAGGACTCACAGATGGGTGAATGTGAGACTGTATCACCCCACCACCCATACTCTGAGACGTGCTTCAGCGGGGACGTCGAGTGGAATGACACTAGAAACCGGGGTTTGTCGAGGCAGCTGCAGGCTGCCCGGGGCTGCCCATCACTGCTCCACCCAGGCCTCCTGTCAATTAAGCCAACCTCAGACCTGCCAATCCTGTTCCTGAGAGCGCCCTCCTTTTGGCTGCGTGGTTGCATTGCGGCCACTTGCTCCGGGTGGGGCTGCCATCTGCCGGGAATGTTCTGGTGCGTCAGATGTCCCGACACCTCCCACCTGCCCCGTCAGAGTCTCCACGCCACTGGCTTCGAAAGTCCCAGCCCCAGCACTCAGCCGTTTGCACGCGGCCTGGAGTCGAAGCGGGGCTGGTAAACCAGGTGGCCGCGGACCAGATCTGGCTCGCCACCTGTTCTTGTTAAATGGCTGAAGGGGAAAGTGTTCTTAAAAACAATATTTCATGACACGAGAGAAAATGACGCATGAAGTTCAAATTTTAGGATACATAGTAAAATTTTACTGCAGAAACCTCAGATGTGGACTCTTTGGCCCTTTATAGAAGGTTTGCCAACCCTCACGTTCAAGGACCACTTGGATCAGACTGGCCGTGGATGCTGTCAAGGCTGGATTCCTGAGCCCATCCCCGGCCACAGGAACCGGAGTCTGTGCGTTTCATCTCCTGTGGCTCAACCTGGAGGGACGCTCAGACAGAACGACATCGATGAGCCCGGGAGATGGGCAGGATGGGGTCCTCCCAGCTGCTTCTGCCCAGCACACTCTTTTCATGCTGAGCAGTGATTCCCTACATGGGTGTAAGTGACACTGACCTGGTGAGAAATAGACTTACAAGAAAAGGGAGCATAAAGAGTCCCAAACAAGAGGTCCCAAACAAGACACTCATAATTAAAATGACAAAAGCTAAAGACAAAGAGAGAATCTTAAAAACTGCAAGAGAAAAGCAGTTAGTTACCTATAAAGGGATTGCCCATACGACTGTCAGCTGATTTCTCAACAGAAACTTTTCAGGCCAGAAGGGAGTGGCAAGAAAAATTAAAAGTGAAGAATAGCAAGAACCTATAACTAAGATTATGGTATCCAGCAAAGCTCTCATTTAGAATTGAAGGTCAGATAAAGAGCTTCACAGACAAGAAAAAGCTAAAGGAGTTCATCACCATCAAACCAATATTACATGAAATGTTGAAGGGTATTCTCTAAGGAGAGGAAGAAGAAAAAAAGTTTAAAAATGAACAATAAAATGGCAATGAATACATATTATCAACAGTTGAATCTAAAAGTAAAAATAAATGAACAAGGAATCTAATGAACAAAATAAACTGATGAGTGAAATAGAACCAGGCATGGAAACATGGAACAGACTGAGGGATCTCAGAGGAAGGGGGTGGGGGAACACAGGAAGAGATTAGCCAAAGAACTTACATGTATACATGCATTACCTATGATACAGACAGTGGGAGGTGAAGGCCTGGGTGGGGTAGGAACCAGGTGGAGGCAGCAAGGGGGGGAACAAAGGGGGAACATCTGTAATGTTCTCAACAATAAATATTTTTTAAATAATGCATGTAACGTAGCTAGAATATAGGAAGCATACAATATTTAGCTGTTACTATCATTTTATCTCTACTTCCTGATGGCTGATATAGGACTTCGAGAAGTAGGCACTAAACCATCGGCTCAGAATGGAGCCCACATGTGGGGCCTGCGTTCTGTCAGTTCTGGGTGTGACACATCTCCAGCCAGAACCAACATAAACCAGCGTTTCCCCTTTGGCTGGTGTGAGTGACGTTAGAAGTCACGTAATATTTTTATACTACGGTATTTATTTTCACCAAGCGGAGTGTTGGTGGTTAAATATGTTTTCATTTTTTAGTGATTTAAATCATACAATATAGCTTGTAGCCAAACCCCAAATAACCGGAAGTCGCCAAAGAGGGAAGTCTTTCGTTGCAGATGTGTCGTCACCATTTCCCAGGAAGGGAAACCGAAGCACTGGAGGGGTTGAGACGGAGAAAGACAAATACTGTGGGGTTTCACGTATATGTGGACTCTAACCAACAACGTAAGTGAACAAGCTAAAGAGAGACAGACTCAGACACTAAGAACAGACTGGTGGTTGCTGGGGGACGAAGGGCGTTGGGGGACTGGGGGACAAGGTGAAGGGGCTGAGGAGTGCAGAATGGTAGTTACAGTCTCAGAATGTGAAGTGCAGCACAGGGAACATGGTCACTGATATTGTTCGGGCCAGGTGGGCCGGGAAACACAGGGGACACTCTGAAGTATGTGGTTACCTAATTGGACACCTGAAACTAATACAACGTAATATTGAATGCAAACTAACTGAAAATTCTTTGATTAAAAATATAATAAAATAAAATGTGTATATTCATTTTTTTAAAAAGGAAGGAAGGCAGGCAGGCGTTCTATCCCATTGTCAGCCCAGACCCTGACAGTCAGGGAAGGAAGATGAGTCTGGGCCCGAGAGCGATCCAAAATGTATCAAGAATAACACACATGTGAGGAGCCGGCAGAGAAACCCAAGTGTAAAACGTGAAATTGTTCAAAATAAAATGGGGGGTGGGTGTGGAGGATAACAAACTTGGGAAAGAATATTAAGGAAATTTCCAAAAACAGCCCTGAGGGCCACCAGCACTGCCGTTCCGGGAGTCGGGGGCCAGCACTCTGCGACCACAGCGATGGGAATCGTCCTGACTGGGGCTACGCGGCCCTGGGCGTGACCACGAGCTTCTCACAGGATGGCCCGCAGGGAGGGGGGACTGCTGATGAAATCATATCGGGATAGAGTCTTAGCAATTCTGGGGGGAATCAAAATCAACTCTACCCTTCCTCCTCTACACTGAACTAAATTATATTGGTTTTTAAGTAAAAATATAAAGAAAATACAATCATAGCAAATGGCATTCTAATATATAATAAACTGAACAAATCACAAAGAAAAGAATCAGAAGTATTAACTATCTACCTTACTACATTAAAGGATATTAAAAGACCAATTTGGAAAACAATTTGCAGTTTAACATTTTTTTAAAAAAAATTCATTCAAATTAATTTTTTTAAAAATCCCAATCTCAGGAAATGCATGGCAGAGGCCAACCACAGACATTTCACGGAAGAAATGGTTGAGTGTCATCTGTGCACCGCAAGGTTGCCAGGCCAGTTCAGTTCCGAGGGGCACATGCCCAGGTTTCGTGCTTGATCCCTGGTAGGAAGAGTGCAGGAGGCAGCCGATAGATGATGTTTCTCTCTCATCAATGTTTCTCTCTCCCTCTCCCTACCAGTCTCTCTAAAATCAATTTAAAAATATTTTAAAAATAATAAAAACAGTGACTTACTGGAGAGGGTGCATACAGTCCTCTGTCTCATAGTGCTGGTCACATGTCAAAGCTGTCCAGTCTGTTAGCAAACCAGTTAGCAGTTCTTTCTATGAGTCATGAAAATAATCCTACCACTGATTTAGCAACTCTGTTTTATGGACTCGAGCTTAAGTAAAGAATCCAAAGTAGTGGATAGGGTGAAAGGTATGTGTGAAAACATTCATATTATTTATAAAAGTGAAACATGCAAGAGAGTTAAGTGTTTAGCAATAATGGACTATTTAATGAATTGTGGAATATTGTGCAGCTATTAAAAATCATGATTGTGGATATTGCATGGAAAAATATATCAAAATGTGAAGTTTAAAAATGTTGAAAAATTGCACGCCTAATACAAATGATATTTTCAATCCAACTTTATGAGCTACTCTTCATGATTAAGATAAATGTTCTTTCTCTTACTGAAGTTTTTACCCTTAATAATATACTTGTTTTTTGCTTTCAAAAAAGAAAAATAATTCCCATGTCAGGCAGCATTTGTTTGTGTGTGCGGGCAAATGTCCATCGTTTGCCATTTCATTCCAGGAGTGTCCAGAAAGAGAAATATTCAAACAAGTGTATCTTATTGTGGTTCTTGCTGTATAAATTTCTCATTTTCCACATTCCGAGTAAAGCGAGAAGCAGGCTGAGCACTGCATTCTCAGGGACTGACGTGCTTGGGATAGTCAAATAAGTGAAGGCTATTAGAAAAAATGTTGCCTACCACAGATTCGGCCCCGTCCGCATACAAACTCCCCGGTCTGCCTACACAGCGCAGTATCGTCCGTGCGGACCTACACTGTAAACGCTGAAAAGCAACTTGTTGAAAATGACTTAGTAATTTATCTTCAAGCACTTCGCTCTCCAGAAATAGTAAAAGAAAAGGGAAGCCCTGATTGTATGGTTTGCCAGTTTCTCTGCTGCAAATACTGCTACGTGGCTGATGTCCAACAACGTGAATCTGTAAACAGGTGTGTGCACCTGACACTGCTGTGAGCTCATGGTGGCTGTAAATTGTAATTGGGAAATAAAAGTTTAAGCCCTGGCTCAGTTGGTGGAGAGTCGTCACCAAAGGTGGCCAGTTCGATTCCCAGTCAGAGCACATGCCCGGATTGCAGGCCCCAGTACAGGGCGTGCTGCTGGAGGCAGCTGGTTGATGTCTTGCTCTTATATTGATGTTTCTGTCTCCCTCTTCTTCTCTCTCTAAAAATAAAAATAACAATATTTTTAAAGAAAAATTTAAAGAGTAAACAATAAATAGACTGAAAGGAGTCACCCCGGGGAACAGCGCTGGGTGGAACGGAGCTGGAGAGGTGATGCTAACTGCCCTCATGTCTGGTGTCGACCTCATGTATCCAGTTAAAAACACACGAAAAACTGGGCCTCGGGCTGTCGCCTGGTCCCTTCCACGTAGACTGTCAAAGATGTTCCATTCATTTAAGAGATGGGTCCAGTGGGAATCTGTCAGTAGCTGGCTCTGAGCAAGCCGGTGCCCTCCACCTAGACAGAAAAATATGCAAGAACGTGCTTACTGTCGGCAAGCAGACCTCTCTGTGCTGGGCGGGCACACCGTGCGTGCTGAGGGCTGGGAGCACAGGGATGGGCGGTGCCTCCAGCCTCTGTAGAGACGACACTGGGAAGTACACAGACCGTGAGGCTGGTTTTTATCAGGCATCCCTAGGGGAAGTCCCGTTGGCTTGTGCAAGGGCTGGTGTCCTGGGTCGGAGCCTCACTGCCCATAGTGAGTCACTGGCATTCACCCTCTGCTGGTTTCAGTCTGTTCCCTGTCTCTGCAGACTATCTCAGAGCAAGTGTTTACACCTCTCAGTCCTGCAGTGGCTCCCCCCTTCACGGCTCCCTCCTCTATGGTTCCCTCCTCCACCCCTTCCCCTCCAGGCTCCCTCCTCCTCCGCTCCCTCCTCCACTGCTCCCATTCTACTCGAACGCTTTCTGTGGCATCAGGCTTGCCCAGGGCCTATGGCGTGTATTTAGCCCCAGGCTGTCTGAGCATGGGGGCGGTTGCTATAGAGATTTCCAGGGAGCTGGAGGCCAAGAAAGTCTGGGGAGAGCCAGGCTACAGTCTTTGGGAGCCCGGGGTGCTTAGGAGAGCCAAGTGTCCTCTTTAGGGTTTACTTTTCACTGTGGTTACATGCAGTGCTACATATGTTTCAGGCGTACAACAGGGAGGTGAGGCATTCGCAAACCTTACCAGGTGATCGCACGATAAGGCCAGTGCCCGCTGGCACCAGACTCAGTTTCACAGCAGTGCTGGCTGCCTCCCTGCGCGCACCGTGCGCTTACGCCGCTGGGAGCAGGGGGAGCCGGCGCAGAGCGGGCGGAGGGAAGGGGAGGGTGTCTTTGGAACACCCCTGCACCACAGCTCTTCTGAGACGGGACAGAGGGCAGTCTGCTCGCCTTCCAACGTGTTACCTGGAGTGTCTCTCAGGGCAGCAGCCAGACAGGGAGCTGCTGCTGTGCGTGCGGCCCTCGCCTCAGTGGTGCCCGGCCGGTGCGGCCGGTGCGGCCAGTGCGCCTGGGCCCAGGCCCGCAGCTCTGCTGTGCCTTCACCATCTCGCCAGTTGGAGCTGTGGCGTCAGCTGTCGGCGAACATCATGGAGGCCCTGACACGAAGGGATCTACCTTCGTCCCAGCTGTTGGTTATCTGCTAACGTGTGACAGGCGACCTCAGCATGGGCAGAGTCCTGAGGAACCCACGTGGATGATCTCATCCTGTCTGAGGGTCAGGGACCCGGGCACTCGCTGGGCAGATGCTCCGGGCTCTCTCCTGAGGCTGCATCCGGCCGGCTGGTCTCCTCCGGACCTCGGTTGGGGAGGGATCCCCTCTCACTGGGGGGTTATTGGCAGGAGTCCCCTCCCTTTGGGCATCGGACTGCGGGCCCCAGCTCCTAGCCTGCGAGGTTCAGAGACAGCCCCGATTCCCTCCCACGGGGCCGCCCCAGCGTGGCAACCTGCTTCATCAGAGGCCGGACAGTCTGCTGGCAGGATGGAGGCCCAGCCTGCGGCCTGATCTGCGGTGACGCCATTCCTTCTGCCGGTCTGTTGGTTACAAACAAGCCTGGGCCCTGCCCACACGCGGGAAGGGTGGCACATGAGGGTGTGACTAGGAGGAGGAGAAGCCTGTCTGTTACACAAAACGTTGACTTAAGTAGGACTCACCCGGGGAGGCTCGTGGGAGTGCGATGTTTAGCTGTTGAACAAACAGCTCTCAGTGAGGAAAAGAAAGCCGGGACCAGAGCTGCTGCTGCTCTGGAGCCCGTCCAAGTGGGAGCTGAGCCACAGGCCCGGCTGGACGGAGGAAGAGCTGGCTTCTCCTGCGGGTGCCCCAGCATCCCTGCCTTCTCCGTCGGCGGCTCGTCATAGAGGCCGGGTGCTGGGTGAACGAGTGTTTCTAAAACCTGTGGCTTCCAGTGTGTACGTACCGGTTCAGGCTGTGAACTTTGGAGCCGGGAAAACCTGGGTCACATCCTTTACTTGCTGTGTGACCTTGGGCAAGTTACTCAAATTCTCCAGGTCTCAGTTTTTACGTCTGTGAAATAGGGCTAATTATACCATATTTTATTGTATCTGAGGCAGCATGCATTTTAGAACACAACTTTATTTTATGAGTAACTCACAAAGAAAAATTGCTTTCAGTTAAACTGCGTAACTTGATTATAAGATGTACCCTGATTCCAAACACCTTAGAATGTGGACAGACTGTGCGCTGTGCAATTGATGAGGTGTGCTGGTGCCGACTCCTGTGCTGTCGTTTTCTAACATATTCTTATTGATTTCAGAGGGGAAAGAGAGGGAGAGAGAATCATTCATCAGCTCCCCCTCCACACCCCGCACTGGGGTTCAAGCCCGTAACTCAGGCATGTGCCCTGACCAAGAATCAAACCATGACCTCCTGGTTCATAGGTCGATGTTCACTCACTGAATCACGCTGGCCAGGCCTCCAAAGGTTTTCATGAAGTGTAAATGAGGTAGTATGCATAAAACAGTTAGCAAACAGTATTTTTCATACAGTAAGAGCCTAATAAGTATTAGGTATTATATTATCCTAAGCAATTACCATCTTCTTACAAATCCTAAACAAGTCATTTTAATTTCTGAAATTGAGTTAGTGAACACAATTATAAAGCCAGTTTTGCAAATAAGGTGTGGATGTTAGCAAAACCACTGTCATCTGTGGTTCTGACCAAAACGCTCAACAAGTGTGACACTCCACACACACCCAGCACAGTCACACTCCACACACACCCAGCACGGTGACACTCCACACACACCCAGCACGGTGACACTCCACACACACCCAGCACAGTCACACTCCACACACACCCAGCACAGTCACACTCCACACACACCCAGCACAGTCACACTCCACACACACCCAGCACGGTCACACTCCACACACACCCAGCACGGTCACACTCCACACTCACCCAGCCCGGTCACACTCCACACACACCCAGCACGGTCACACTCCACAGACACCCAGCACGGTCACACTCCACACACACCCAGCACGGTCACACTCCACACACACCCAGCACGGTCACACTCCACACACACCCAGCACGGTCACACTCCACACACACCCAGCACGGTCACACTCCACACACACCCAGCCCGGTCACACTCCACACACACCCAGCACGGTCACACTCCACACACACCCAGCACGGTCACACTCCACACACACCCAGCACGGTCACACTCCACACACACCCAGCCCGGTCACACTCCACACACACCCAGCACGGTCACACTCCACACACACCCAGCACGGTCACACTCCACACACACTCCACACACACCCAGCACAGTGACACTCCACACACACCCAGCACGGTCACACTCCACACACACCCAGTACGGTCACACTCCACACACACTCCACACACACCCAGCACAGTGACACTCCACACACACCCAGCACAGTGACACTCCACACACACCCAGCACGGTGACACTCCACACACACCCAGTACGGTCACACTCCACACACACCCAGCACGGTCACACTCCACACACACCCAGCACGGTCACACTCCACACACACCCAGCACGGTCACACTCCACACACACCCAGTACGGTCACACTCCACACACACTCCACACACACCCAGCACAGTGACACTCCACACACACCCAGCACGGTCACACTCCACACACACCCAGTACGGTCACACTCCACACACACTCCACACACACCCAGCACAGTGACACTCCACACACACCCAGCACAGTGACACTCCACACACACCCAGCACGGTCACACTCCAAACACACCCAGTACGGTCACACTCCACACACACCCAGCACAGTGACACTCCACACACACCCAGCACAGTGACACTCCACACACACCCAGCACGGTCACACTCCACACACACCCAGCACGGTCACACTCCACACACACCCAGCACGGTCACACTCCACACACACCCAGCACGGTCACACTGCACACACACCCAGCACGGTCACACTCCACACACACCCAGCACGGTCACACTCCACACACACCCAGCACGGTGACACTCCACACACACCCAGCACAGTGACACTCCACACACACCCAGCACGGTCACACTCCACACACACCCAGCACGGTCACACTCCACACACACCCAGCACGGTCACACTCCACACACACCCAGTACGGTCACACTCCACACACACTCCACACACACCCAGCACGGTCACACTCCACACACACCCAGCACGGTCACACTCCACACACACCCAGCACAGTGACACTCCACACACACCCAGCACGGTCACACTCCACACACACCCAGCACGGTCACACTCCACACACACCCAGCACGGTCACACTGCACACACACCCAGCACGGTCACACTCCACACACACCCAGCACGGTCACACTCCACACACACCCAGCACGGTGACACTCCACACACACCCAGCACAGTGACACTCCACACACACCCAGCACGGTCACACTCCACACACACCCAGCACGGTCACACTCCACACACACCCAGCACGGTCACACTCCACACACACCCAGCACGGTGACACTCCACACACACCCAGCACGGTCACACTCCACGGACGCCTAGCAAGTGGGTGTTGGAGCTGGAAGTTGACCCCAGCTTGTGCTGGGGGGATGGGATGAGCACTGTGGGAGGACCGTCCTGAGGGCCTTCCTGGTCCCTGCCCCTGAGGGACTATCACAGCCCCAGTCTGCTGGTCTCGGTCATTGTTTGCTAAGTGCCTGCCATGGTCAGGTCAGGCTTAGTCTGCTGAGGTGACAAGCAACCCCAGCCCCCTTGGATTCAGACATTTAAATGACAGAGGTTTGGTTCTGGCTGATGTTTCATGTCCAGCTGGGACCTGACCTGAAAGAAATGGGAGATTGCCTCAGTGCACGGATGCAGGAAAGAGCACGCTGGCAGCACGGATCCGACCCTTCCGCCTCAGGGGTTCCCGGGTGGTGTCTCCCCCCAGGCCCGCGCTGGCACAGAGCGCTGGCCCCGCGGCTGTGTCCAGGGCTCAGCAGCTCGGAAGCAGGACGCCCTGACCGCAGTGCACGGGGGCACGCTGCAGGCTTGCTGTTTGGGTCCGCGCTGGGGCCCAGCCCGCCTTTCTCTCCCCCCTCCCCGCTTTATGTTGTCTGAGTGGCAGGAAGCCCAGAAATAGAGGCTAGCATGCCCAGAGATGGCTCTAAATACAGAGCTCGGCGGGCAGGAGGCTGCTCCCGGGGGAAACGCTGTGTGTCGGACCCGGAGCCACCGGGCGGGAAGGGCTCGCTGGGCTCCGCAGCCTCCGCCGGGCGCTCAGCGGAGCGCAGACGGGACAGGAGCGGGGCCGGGCCTGCAGCTCCGTCTCCTGCCACAATAGAGCTCAAACTCGGCGCAGCGCTGGCTGCTTTCACTTTGGGATTTAGGAACGAAGGGAAACATTACCGCCGGCTTAGACAGGGGAGCCAGCCCTGCGCACGCGTCCTGTGCACACGCGGTGTTTGTGAGAGGTGCAGCAGCGTGCCTGCCCGCCCGCCGGCTCGGAGATCCAGGCCGTGGCTGGGTCCGGTCTCCTGCCAGATTTGGAACCTGACTGCTCGTCCCTCGTTCTCCGGGTGTTTTTTTGTTTTGTTTTGTTTTGTTTTGTTTTGTTTTGTTTTGTTTGGGGGGGGGGGAGGTTCTCTCCTACCCGCTCGCTGTTGATACCATTCAAAGGGGACAAAGCTAGATTAGTAGACCAGCTGGAAACGACTAACTTTAGAAGGTCATCTGCCGTCCTCCCCAGAAGCAGAGCTGGCAGCACCTGAAGAGCTCAGCTCCAATCCCCCGCCCGCTCTGGCCTCCGCAGAAAAACAGACATTCTTTGGGACCCGGGCTGGCGAGAGACTTCCCCAATGGAGGCGGCGTGATTAGCCTTTGGGTCCAATTTCGTAGGGAAGGTTTCCTCCACCTCCCTGGTTCTTCCTTTTGTCTGGGCAGCGGACGTAATTCATGGCGTTGTAGATAGACGTTGATGTGAGTTGTGTGGGGAAGCCCAAGGAGGCACTGGGACGGAGCCGTGCGGGTCACACAGCAAAGTCCGTGTGCTGGGTGTGTGTTCCCTGGACAGTGGCTGAGGACGCAGTGGGTGTGTGCCATGGGCTGTGGGTGCAGGGCGAAGTGGGTGTGTGTCTGGACGGTGGGTGCAGGACGCAGTGGGTGTGTGCCATGGGTGGTGGGTGCAGGGCGCAGTGGGTGTGTGCCATGGGCGGTGGGTGCAGGGCGCAGTGGGTGTGTCTGAGGGCAGTGGGTGCAGGTCGCAGTGGGTGTGTCTGTGGACAGTGGGTGCAGGGCGCAGTGGGTTTGTGTCTGTGGACGGTGGGTGCAGGGTGCAGTGGGTGTGTGTTACGTGGGCGGTGGGTGCAGGGCACAGTGGGTGTGTGTTCCGAGGGCGGTGGGTGCAGGGCGCAGTGAGTGTGTGTCTGTGGGAGGTGGGTGCAGGGGGTGTGTGTCCGTGGGTGGTGGCTGCAGGGCGCAGTGGAGACGGAGCTCAGTAAAGGGGGAGGCGTTCAGGTGGTGTGCGCGTCCTGGCTGATAGCAGCCAGCCACTGCGGAGACAAACTGGTGGCCGCAGTGATCAGGGCTCGGGTGGCTGTGACACGGAAGGACCCACGTCCGCCTCCTGCAACTTCCCACTCTCTCGTGTGCTTTCCCACCGAGGGGAAAATGCAGGGAGGTAACTGCTCGTCATCCGCCCATGTTTTTTGTATTAACTTTCATTTTGCTCACTGGGATACCTCCCATGCATTGTGGAACAGTGCAGATACGTGGGAGATGGATGCAGCCCTGAAACTGCTGCCTCGCCATTAGCAGCCCACAGGTCGTGATGCCGGAGAAGTCAGCCTCTGTCCACGGACGGTGTGGGCGTCCTCCCAGACCGGCAGAACCTTCAGGCCCGCGGGTGGGAAGCGAAGGGGAGTCTTGTCTGGCCTCTTTCTAGGGCCTTTGTCTTCC
>NW_023425449.1:43271751-43301751 GCF_014108245.1 Pipistrellus kuhlii | reverse complement strand
TTGGAGAACGGGCAAGATCATGATCAGTAAGGTTCAGCAAGATCACTTAAGAGGCCGTTTACAGACTTGATGGAAGATGGTGGCCAGAAGGGGAGGAGAGAGAAGCTAGAGTAGAAGACAGACCGGCCAGCCAACCGGTAATAATCCCAGTAAGAAGACAGTAATTCAGAAAGAGGATCTAAAAAGAAGGAATGGGTTAGGATCTGCGGAAACAATCAAATGAAGCTGGATGCGGCCCAGGCGAGGAGAGGAAGAGGGCTAGGGGGCGGTGTTGTGCACAGTATCTCCCGAGTCTCACAAGGTCCCACGGAGCAGGTAGTGCTAGTTCATGGCTATGGATCTGTTCATTGCCAAGGAGAAAACAAAACCTTTAACCCAGCCTTGCGGCTGTGGAGTCCCTGTTTCCTCCATTCCAGCTCATGCTGGAGCCTCGAGAGTTCAGCTGTCCAGTTTCCCATTGTGACCTCATGCCTGGCACAAACCTCAGAGTGAACAATTCCCCAAGAAGTCACTCCGTGTGCACGCGAGGCTGCTCGGTGCATGCGAGGGCTTGTGCCGGGCAGTGGGATACCTGAGCGTCTCCTCACAGTGACAGGAAACTGCGGACAAGACTTAGGGAGCGGTGGGTGGACTAGATGAGAGTGGTGGTCCGTGGAGTCCAAAAGGTTGGTGACGGCTGAACTAGAAGACATTTCACACATTTTTTCGCCTTAAAATATTCCTGCCCAGGAGGCCCTGATGTTAGCTAAAAGGGAGGCGGGCTGTAACCACCACAGTTATTTAAAGAGCACACAGTGCCTTGGCCACTTACAAATGTGGGAATGTGAGCTTTGTGCGGTGCTGTCGCAGGCCTGGCCTCGTCCCCGTGGCTGGAAGCGCAGCCAGGAGGAAGCTGACAGCGAGGGTCACGGGGCTTGCTGACTGGTCTGTTCCTGACGCTCAAGCTTCGTGGGGAATTTAGTGCGAGGCTCCTACGTAGACACGACTGATGAGATTGTGATCCCAGTTTGAATGGACTCCTGGGGTCTTGCTGTCAGAGTTTAGGAGTAAATATGCAATCTTAAAGATACAGAACGTGCCGAAAATGTAACCATCGTGCTTGAAATGGCTAAATTATGAGCAAAACAACAACAACAATAACAATAACAACAACAAAAAAACAGTTTAAATGACTCAAAGTGGTTAGTTGGAGTCTTCTGGACAGTTAGACATCCGCCCAAAAACTCCTCCTGAGGGCCAGTCCTGACAGGATGTCTCCGGTGAGCAGCCGGGATCGTGTGGCCACTGAGCCGGCATTCGCCCCGACACTCCGGGTGCCGGGAGGCTGAGGAATGCCGGTGTCTGGGGACAGAGGACTCGGGTGAGCCTAGTTTCTGTCTGTGGGCTGCTGAATGCTTCTAAGCGACCTGGCTTCTGACCCGGACTGGGAAAGAAATGTTCCAGAAGGCGGGCAGGGTTTGTGGACACGGGTCCTGTTAAGTACTGGAGAGAATCCTAAAGTCTCCTGACTATAAACACCAAGCCTTTGAAATGAAACTCCCCTAACCCTGCCTGCCATGTGACCTGCTTGAAGGCTCCTGTCCTGTGTTTACGTTGAAAGATGAAAGAAATTGAATGACACCAGGAGAACTCCCGATGGTGTTGGTCGGAGTCTCCAGTCCTGTCACCGCGGCGTCCCCACCTGCCGGCCTCCGGACCAGGCCCAGCCGTTCTGCGGGCTGCTCGTTAGCCTCCGGGGAAGTTCCTAAATACCAGTGTCCCGGGCCCACCCCAGAGATTCCGAGTCCATCTGTCCGGGGCCCAGCGGGGCGTCTGTATCACTTCTAACAGGTCTTCCAAGGAGCCCGAGGTGCAGGTAGGTGTGGGGGATGTAGGATTAGACCAATCTTTCAAGCAAATCTCTGAAAGGTGGGTGTGGAGGCACCCTGCCCTCACCAACTCCAACTCGGGCCTCATACTCCCGTTTTTCTCCCCACATCCCCAAACTGGAAGTCGGAAGCCACAGTGCAGATGGCCTCACCGGAATAGCAAAAGCACAGCCACAAAGGAGTGGCTGCCCCAGTGCTGGGCCCTGTTCTGAACCTCCCGTGGGAAAAGGAAGAAGGGGCTTCCTTTGGGAGAAGAGAGAAACGCAGCTCAGATAGTCTCGCTGAAAACACAGCCCGAGGGCGGTTTGCGCCGGTCCTGTGAGGCTTCGTAAGCTCACAGTGAGCCTAGAAACGCGTCCCGGTTGATCACTGTTTCGCAGTATCACCTCATCCCCTGGCCCCTCTGACAGCCGGCAGGAACTGCACGCGGAGTGTCCTCTGATGGCCTGTGTTTTAGTGAGTCATTTCATTTGATGAGTCAGAATTTTTATGATTTTTTTTCCAGCCAAGAATATGATTAGCATGCATCCATAATTCCTTTTCATTTAGAAATCACTATGGTTTCCATGGAATCGATTGAATTGATGAATATTAAATCTGAGTTCTCCTTGTGTGCATGGAGGCAAGATGGCAGAAAAGGAAGATCGGTGACAGTAGAGGGATTGTGTGCTGGGCAAATGTTTATGCTGAAACGCCCCGGCCTGGCCCTGTCCCCTCTGCACGCCTGTAACGGGACCTGCACGCCTGTAACGGGACCTGCACGCCACGCACAGATGCACTCAGTGCAACTCAGATGGCTCAGCGATCAAGCGGGAACCAGCGGCTGTAGAAGGAACTCCATTGTGGAGCACTTTTTGTTGTTGAAGAAACTGCTGATCTAAACATGTGAGGCCGGGAAGGAGGAGGTCAAAGGCCGCGAGGAGCTGTGAGCTGAGGTCCTTGGCAGCGTCCAGGAACCCCAGAGAGCCAGGTTGCCTCCAGGAGCCGGGAGCTCCCAGGCAGCCAGCAATCCCTGCTCAGAGCCTTGTGAGCCCTCGGTGGTTCATTGGTCAAAAAGGAATTAAAAACCAAAGTTGAACAAACAAAACAAAACCCAGACGTTTGATACTCAGATGAACGTGAAAAGTCTCGGGGACAAGAGGGCCTGCAGAAGAGGCCGGCGCTTTGACTGGTGCCGAGTTTTCCCTGGTGTCACTCGTTCGCTCAGTGCTTGTTGGACGTGCCTGGCCCTGCGTTCGCTCGGGGGATAAGGATGTTTTCACCCACACGGATGGACTTCCATCTCCGAGGTGATGGAGGTTTGGGGGGAGGTTCCCTCTGGTACGTTTCGTTTCCATGAGCTTCCGTTGGACTCTCTCCTTTTATCATCCTCCTTTGACCTAAAACTTCCTGCCCGCCGCCAGTTTTCACAGAGAGGAGGAACACGCGTCTGCCTCGGGCTGAGGCCGCTGGTGCGGGGTCTGGCCTGTACTCAAACGACTGTTACTCATCCAGGGAAAGTGGCAGCAGTGCTCCCAGCCTCTGATGGGCCAAACCCAAGGGGTCCTCTTTAGGATGGCGATATTTCTTCTCGAACCGAAAGCAGGACTCTGTTGGGGGAGGGCCGCAGCCCAGCCTTCCCTGTGGGGAACCCCCGAGTGGTTCCAAAGAGGGGTTCTCCTGAATGTCAGCTTCCGATACAAGGAGGCTGCTTCTCAAAGCCCACCACTCACTGAAATGGCACACGTCGCCTGACCCATGTTATGTGAAATGTCCAGAACAGACAATCCTCTGGGGACGGAAAGTAGATGAATGTTGGCAGGGGCTGGCGAGAAAGTGTGATTGCTAATGAGAATGGAATGTGCCAGAAGTGCCGATGGCTGCCCAGCTCTGTAAACACTCACACCCAATGGCTACATACTTTAAAGCATGATTGGGGGGAGGGGAGGTGCGGTATATGAACTATAACTTCATGAAGCTTATTTAAAAGGAGAAAAAAAGGAGTCCCCAGAACCAGGTCCCCCTTCACAGAGCACTGGCCACATCGTGCCTGAAATGCTGAGTTCAGCCCTGGGCTGGGACAGATGGAAGTGCGAGCTTATCTCACCATGGGAATTAGGACGTTTGGACTGTTTGGTGCAAAACATCAAAGACGTGTGTGATGTTTAATCTGTTTTAAAAGGAAAAGACTGGCCCTGGCAGGGTGGCTCCGCTGGTTGAGTGCTGTCCCATGCACAGAGTGGTTGTCGGTTCAATTCCCACCGTGTGGGCTCCGTCCCTGGTAGGGGGTGTGCCGGAGGATGGATGTTTCTCTCTCGCCCTCTCCCTCTCTCTTTAAAAATCAGTTTTAAATTCCTTAAAGACTTCAGGAGACATTCAAGTTTTTGAAATACGGGTGACCTTCCTGTGAAGAGGGATGAGAACTGCCCACTGTTGTCCTGAAGCACTGAGCTCCATGGGGAGGGGGCGGCCTGGGCCTCAGGACGGAGGAGAACGTCTAACTCTGAAACGTGAGGGCGGAGGCTGCCTCTGAGGGGGTGCCCCGTGGAGCGCGGGGTCCCTGAGCACGTGGAAGCGGCAGTGGAAGGGCAGCGGCTTCGATGACGGGTGACGGGTGCCTGGCTGACCCCGGCTGGCTTTCCTGTGGGCGGGTCCGGTCACTTATCCAGGAAGCGCTCCTCGGCCGTAACCCATCCCTCAGGTCTCCTATGCCGGGAGGGTGTGGTCCTGTCTTCCTAATGCACACTCTCCCACGAACACGGAACACCTGTTTTGCTTAACAGATTCTTAAAAGAGCTCCTGACGTCAGTCCGTCTTTATCGCCTGGAAGTCGGACCGTCAGCGGATCTGAACGTGTTCCCATCCTTTGGGAAATGGCCCCAGGCCGCAGTGTCATGGGAGCTCGGTGGCTGGCTGTCTCCATCCAGACAAGATCCCGTTCATTTTCGCCCCTTCTGTCTGTCTGTGAGGTGGTCATTAGGGGTGTTTGCAGAGACTGAAGGGGACATCTGCAGCGCCCTGCCTGCCCCCCGGGACCTGGAGGGGCCGCGTGCCGCACCTGCGCATGTGGGGGGCGGGGGGTGGAGGCGGCCCGCGCACCTGTCCCCCTGAGAGGCTGGCACCCATGGGGCAGTGCCCTTTGTTTTGCAGAAGCCGTGTCACTTCACATCAGCAGCGTGCGAGGTGAGACTGAGACTCGCTGTGGTGGGAACCCTGCTTGTACCGCTGCTTCCGGGTGCCCACCCGCCACCGGGGGCGCCTGGAGGTGGGTGTGCAGCTGGCGCGCCCAGGCTCCCCGGAGGTTTCTTTAAAACACCGTGTGCTGCCCTCGCTGGTGTGGCTCAGTGGACAGAGCATTGGCCTGCGGACTGGAGGGTCCCGGGTTTGATTCCAGTCAAGGGCACATGTTCGGGTTGCGGGCTTGCTCCCCAGTAAGGAGCGTGCAGGAGGTGGCCGATAATTATTCTCTCTCATCATTGATGTTTCTATCTCTATCTCCTTCTCCCTTCCTCTCTGAAATCAATAAAAATATTTTTTTTAAAAAGGATTAAAAAAAGAAGGAAACTCACCTCTAAAATAAATAAATTAACTAATTAATTTTAAAAAATAAAACAACTAGTGTTTGACCTGCCCGAGGCTGCGGATCCGTGTCGAGGAATCCATCCCCCACTGACACAGTTCACAACATCAGTGTGCAGGTGTATCCACGCTTCTCTCCGGACTCAGAGGCTGCACCTGCATGCCTGCCGTTCACAGTGTTTCTCTAGTCTCCTGTCTGTGGTCCCGTGTCTGCTTGATAGTCACTGTTTGCTGCCCTCACAGCTGTCACTGTGCTCTTTCCCTCTGCTGCTCAGAGGTCGTCCCTGCACCTGTCGCTAGCAGCTGTGGGAGCAGTTGGGGCTGTAGCCGCAGTGCACCAGAATCCCCCCCCCCCCTCGAGGGTGTTGTCTGAAGAGCTGGCTGGGCGTGGGCCCTGCAGTGAGGGGAGCCCTGCCCTCTCTGCCACCCGCTGGCCAGCTGGTCCCCGGGTGCCTCCTGGCCTCTGGGGTGCCCTGGCCTCGGGGGGGAAGCGGCACTCACAGGCCGGGCCGGCCCCATCCCCTGCCTGACGCCCGCCACCTCTCTCCCTGGCCCCGGGGACGGCCTCGGCTCCATGGCTTTTACAGAGGATCGGCCGGCGGCTCACAGGCCTCTCCCGCACAGGCCTGGGGGCTGGAGTCCCGGACGCAGGGGCCAGCGGTCGGGCTCTCGAGGGCCCTCTTTGCTGGCAGGCGCTGCCGGTGTCGCCTCTTCTCCTCATAAGGGCACCAACCCATCCTGGGCCTCCACCCTCGCTCGCCACCTCCTCTGAGCCTGCTCACCTCCGAGAGCCATCACCTGGTGGGTGGCCCTCACGTGTGGGTTTTAGGAGACACACACGTCCAGTCCACTCGCTGCTGTGGAGTCCGCCTGCCTGGGTGGGGCCCCAGCCTCCACTTGGCTCTGCCTCTCGGTCCCTCCGTTCTCTCAGCCCTGAGAGTGGGACCCCGAACAGCGCTGACCTCTAGCTGTACCCTGAGGACCCGCTGAGTTCATGGAAGTCACTAGAACAGTGGTGGGGACAGAGAGCTCAAATGCTGCGTGAGTGGTAACCGTTAGATTTCTCTAAGGAGGTGGCTGAAGGACTGTAACCTGAGGCGATATAATAATAAAGGTAACTCTAGGGCAAATATCGGAGCGGTCTGCAGACGGCTCTGGTGACAGGGCCCTCCCCTCCTCGAACCCCACACCGCGGGGCTGGGAAGTGGCCGTTACGTCTGACCCGGGACTCTGCCCAGGCACCTGCTCAGGACGCCCAGCAACTTGTGCTGAGACTCTTAGAGCCGCTCCCAATCCTCCCTGCCCCCTGCTGCTTCCCTCGCTGTCTGCAGCCGCCTAGCCGCCCGGGGGCACGCAGGCTCGCCCACCCCGGGCTCCCCGTCCATCCTCCCCAGACGTCCTCCCAGGACGTCACGTACAGCGTGGCTCTTGTCTCAGTGGCTGCTCCATGGAGGTGTCAGACCGACCGCCGCTGTGACTACCCTCTCAGCTCCTGCAACCCCGCCCGCCGACGTGACAGCAGGTGCTCGTTCCTCCCTGTGCTGCGTGGAGCCTCCCGGAGACGGTGCTCCACGGGGGAGATCCCTCTTCATGGAGGGAGGGAGGGCCCTCCTGCAAAGGGCTTTCTCCTCCAGACTTCTGTAGCTGTGCTTAAGTGGCTCACCTTCTCCTCGGATCGCAGGTAAACCCCGTATACCAGTGTGCTTATGAGTTCCTTACAAGAGCTCCTGGGCTCTCTCAGTGTGTACAAAGGCAGCTGATAATGACTCAAAAGGAAAAGGAAGGCAGGTAACCTTCTGTGAGCTGACTGACAGAAGCTATTTGAATTTGAAATACTTAGAATTGCTTCCTAGCACAGAATCGGAAGGTAGACTGCATGGGTCATCCCACCAGCTTAAGCAGCGAGCCATGAGGGTAAGGGCGCCTGTAAGCCGGGACCACACTGCTGTGACAGCTAACGAAGGAAACACTGCCCGCAGAGGTGGAATGGTGGTTCACGCCCGAGAGTGCCCCATGCCAGGTGATAGGTACGCTCCCGGCTCCTGAGACGGTGGTGGTGTTTTCAGAAGGAGTGTGAAGTGGCAGTGCCCGCGCTCTGCTCCCCTGACTGAGGCTGTCCCTGCTGCAGCCACGTCCTGTGGCATTGCTGACCGCTATTCACCGCCTCTTGGCAGGAAACCGGAGGTGCCCTGGCCGGGAGCCACGCTGCCGCCCTGACCCGCCGTGCCCAGCAGTGACCTTTGCATTGTGTTCCTGACTCTGCCGCTTCCTCCCGCTGTCCCTGGGGGGAGGTCATGTTCCTTGCACTGAGCAGACACGCTGTGCAGCTGCCAGCGCGGGGTGTTCAGCACGCAGGCTTGGTTTCCTAGCACTTGGGCAGGATAGCTGTGTGCAGGTTGGAGCATGAGGGAATTACCATTTTCTTTTTCTTTTTTTTTAATATATTTTTATTGATTTTGTACAGAAAGGAAGGGAGAGAGATAGAGAGCTAGAAACATCGATGAGAGAGAGTCATCGATCAGCTGCCTCTTGCACACCCCCTACTGGGGATATGCCCGCAACCAAGGTACATGCCCTTGACCAGAATCGAACCCGGGACCCTTCAGCCCCCAAGCCGACGCTCTATCCATTGAGCCAAACCGGTCTCGGCGGGAATTACCATTTTCTGTGGACGGTCCCATGGCTGTATGAACTGACGGGAACATGCCGGTGACATGGTGAAAGAACTCAGGCACCTGAGCAGCCATGCTGTGTGTGAAGATCCACCGGGCACATGGCCTCCACCCCCCCGCCCAGGAGCTGGCACCCCAGGGCTCACGTGTCCCCGGACAAGCCGTGGGGCCAGGCATGCCTCCTAGAGCAGTGCTTGGCGCGCAGTAGACGTTGAATTGAAGCCTGTGTGAACTGTACTGCAGGAGATTCTCTCCAATGAAAGCCGGTGACACTGAAGATAGATGCTTCCTAAAAGTACATGCCATACGAACCATATGAAACTGCCACTCTGAGGTAAAAAAACAGTGAGCATCAGCAATGTCATGTGGTTCAACCAATAAAACAGGTATTGAGGTAGAGGTTAAAGTTTGGGTAAATTAGCTGAATTGAAATCTAATCATTCAAAAACATTTTAATCACAAAAGAATTCTATTTAAAGAAAATTTATTTAATTTAAATTCTATGTAAAGAATTCTTTACAAAGCAAAAACACTTTTTCGATAGGAGTAATGAGCCTATAATTTAATCCAAGGGGTCAGCCTGAACGTGTACATGCTGTGTTCCTGTGAGTGTGGAATCTGTCACCCATGTGTATAAAAGAAATCCTTTTCACGGTAAGATGTTTGTAAGTGTAACACAGGAAAAGTGTGTACACAGGCTGCAGTTAGCTCACAGATGTAGTTTAATGAGAGAAGAGGACAAGCACGTCTCAGATTTAAATCGAGGTCATGGAGGTGACCGTGCAGAGAGCATGGTGTGTGGATTGAAGACCCCCCTGGGGCCACTGGCATTCCGCAGCCTGGCTGGCGGCCTGCGCGCTGGGAAGGCGTGTGTAGATGGGGTGTTAGTAATACCGGCCACGGAGGCACTTCGACAGTGTGAGTGAAGACTCCAGCACTGGGAATCCTGAATATTAGTTAAGAAAATGAAGATGCATTTCGGGGGGGGGGGGGGGGTGGAGGATTACATTTTCGCCAAATCTGAAACTTAAGCAGATTTAAAAGGGATTAATTCTGTCTACAACAGGTACCTGTGGGTCCCCGCTTCAGAGCACAAGCCGGGTAAGGCAGGGCTGCGTCCACCGTGCTCTGTCCCCGCGAGCTGAAATTGGCAGACAGGTCCCAGAGAGCTCAGCATGAACTAAACCAAAACTTACAACTGGAATAAAAGCCCCCAACCCCTCTCACCTCCGCCAGCGAGTGGCTGCTCCGGAGGGCAGGCCTGGCTCTCGGAGCAGGGACTGGTGCTGTGCCAGCTGCTCCTCTCTGTCCCCTGTGCCCCTCTCACTCCTGGGCAGCCTGGCGGAGCAGAAGGCGTCCCCTCTCTTTGCAGAAACAATGACATAGAATGACTACAGCTGGGAGCCCACCTGTAGGTCTGCTGACGACATAAGAATGTTGTTTCAGGAATGAAGGTCGTGGGGATAAGGAATACAGTCTTCTCTGCCTGGGTTTTAGATCGAGGCAGAAGTCCCCTTCTTTTTCTTTAATCGGCAAACCAGAACACACTGGACCCATCTTTTCCCAGCGCCCTCGGGAGACCACTGTATCTCCACAGAGTGTGGCTGGAGGGTCTTTCATTATGGAAACCCACGTGGCCTTGAGGCCTCCGGCCCTGAGGTCACTCATCCAGCCTGCCGTGGATGTTAGAGTGAGAGATGTAATCTTGATTACGGTTTTCTGCCCGAGGACAGCTGGCACTTACCAGGTGCCCTGTTAACCCGCAGACTGCCCGCCGCTCAGGGCACCTCCACCCGCCCGCCTGGGCCCCCGCCTGCCCTGCACACAGGCCGGCCCTGCCCCACCACACCCCCAGGAGTCGAGCGGAAACAGCCGAGCTCTTCCCGACGGTGTGACCATTTGCTGTGGCCTCTGCTGAGGCGCGGGAGCTCCTCCGAGGGCTGGATGTGGCCGACCCTGGCAGAGGCCGGCCACCGTGGGCAGGACTCGGGGCCGGGGCACGGTCCCCTCCACGCCCTCCATGTCCTCCAGGCAGAATCACACACATCTTCCCTGTGGCCTTAACAAGAGCCCCTCCCATGGAAGGGAGCATTAACAGTGACCGCCTTTGCCACGGATTCCTTCGGGAAGAAGCAGAGTGCTCCTGCTGCGTGGCCACCGTGGCCGTCACCGGATCCGTGTGGGGCTCTTCACCGGAGCTGTGCCCACGTCCACGGCCGGGGTGTGGCTGTGTCTCCAGGGAAGAGCTCACTGCCAGGCCGTCTCCTTGTCTGAGGGTCACTGTGGGTCTTCGAAGTGGTGGGACTTGGCCTAGACGGCCGATTCCAGGAGTTGCTGGGAGCGGGATCAGTGCTGACCCAGGGGTGTGCTCTGCCTTTCCATTTCCCGCTGTGACTGCAGCAGGCCAGCTGCAGGGAAACGTCTGTCACGGCTCTGGGGCCGGAAGCTTCTCTCCTGGCTGCCAGGTTAGCGGGGACGGTGTATGGACACGTGCTCCCAGCAGATGGCATTCAAAAGAAGGAAGAGCTTCTTGTGACAGAAACAACAGCCTGTCAGACCGGCCGCAGCCCGGGGGGCCAGGCCTGCAGCCACCGCACACCGGGGCCTGGGGCCGTGCCCGCCGTGCCTGTCGGTGCTGAGCCTGCCGATCCGTGCCACGCCTGAGGACCTCGCTGTCACAGATGACCTCACCCTCCACCCGCAGCCACAGTCCGTTTGGCTGATAACAGATCGATTGTCAAACCCAAGAAACTCATTTCCCACCCGGCAGCCAGATGCACTTTTTGAAAAGCAAGTCTGAGGGCATCTCCCTAACCCAGTGGATGGCAAACTGTGGCTCTCAAGCCATGGTTTGCCGCTTTGTTGACTAATGAGTTTGCCGACCACTGACCTAGACTCTCGATTCCAATAATTACAGGCTGTTGTTGTTCCTTGTGATTAAGCCCCGATCCCAGTGGTTGTCAATAGAGGGGCAAATCGCGGCTGGCGAGTCGCATGTGGCTGGCGAGTCGCATGTGGCTCACGAGCCGCAGTTTGCCAACCACTGCCCTCACCTGACCTGACCTGACCTCCCCGAAGCCTGGCCATCGAAACACCTCCGTGCTCCCAGGCCTGTCCCTGTCCCCCTGCCCGGCACCGCGCTGAGCGTCCTGCGCCTTCTCAGGGCAGTCTGCCCGTGCCCTCTCCTCTCCCCCCACATCTCCAACCAGGATGCCCACGCGGTTTGCCAGCCACGGACTCGCCTGCTTCCTCCCTGAAATGTGGCTCTCGCGTCTGGAGATCCTGCTCGTCCACCACAGCCCCTCAGCTGAGCGACAAAGCACCTCAGAGGGACAAGGCGAAGGGCTATTTAAGAACTAGTTCTACAGTCCCGTGATACTCAGCCAGGGCTGGGAAGGAAGTTCTTCGGACAGGCTCGCCGCTGTGAGCGTGGGGCTGGGCAGCCTTCCACAGGGGGTCCGAGTCCGTTCCCATCAGAGGAAACTCTCCGTCTGATCACCCGGAGAGCGGGCTTTTCCTCCAGCAGCCCACGGCCGCGGGCGGCTTCAGCAACGCTTTCCCGAGTGTGACAAGTCCCACGTGGAGCATCATCTCTTCGCATTTAATTACCAGGATTTGCATTTGCAGAACCAATTAATCAGTAATTAGATGGCAATGCACCGAAAGAAATAAACACGGATAAAAAACAGAACATGCCACGCCCCGCGTTCCAGGCGGCGTGACACCCTCCCCGAGACCACAGGCTCGCCGGGTGAGCAGCAGGTCGCAGGGTGTCCGTGTGACCTCCCGGCCCACGGGAGCCAAAGATGGCCACACACAGAGCTCCGATGAGGCTGACGTTTGCGTTTTGCTCTGTAACTGCTCTGCGTTTTGCTCTTTATTGGGAACCTGCTTTCTGATCATGGTGTTGAAAGGTAGTGGCAGACTTTGCAAAAAATTCGTATTTTATATGACACTTTCGCTATTGATCTTCATATTTAAAAAAAAAAAAAACCACATAGACCAGCTTTTAAGTTAATTATTGACTAAACCTCTAAAACAGACCTTAATGTGAAAAACTTAAAACAATGCAAAGCAGCCAAAACTGGTTTGGCTCAGTGGATAGAGCATCAGCCTGTGGACTGAAAGATCCCGGGTTCGATTCTGGTCAAGGACATGTACCGTTGTTGTGGGCACATCCCCAGTATGGGGTGTGCAAGAGGCAGCTGATCTATGATTCTCTCTCATCGATGTTTCTAACTCTCTATCCCTCTCCCTTCCTCTCTGTAAAAAAATCAATAAAATATATTTTAAAAATAAAATAAAACAATGTAAAGCAGATTACAGGAGGGAAAGTGGAGGTTCCTGAAACCAAGGACTAGAAAGAAGTGTGGCCGCAGAGGCTGTCCCTGTAGGAATTAGGGACCTGCCGTTGCCCAGCGGCCAGCTCCCGGGCCCCTGATCCCGGCTCTCAGCCCTTCTGTTAAAAAGAGGAGGCGGAGCAGGAGGAGCTCCAGTCATTCTGTCTGGGACGATGATGGTGGCCTGCTCCTGTTCCCGCCCCGTGGGGGGCTGTGGTGACGGCGGGCTCTGGCTGCAGCCGCGGACAGTGTGCCCAGCAGGCCTTTCTCCTGGTGGCCCTGGTGACACTCACACGCCTGAATGGGGGTGGAGGGGTGCGTGAGCATCAGTGACCTGAAGGTGCTCTAAGTCCTTCCCTCGCTGCTCCCGTTTCTGCAGGAAGCTGGCCTCCCTCTGCTCCCCAGTCCCAGGCCTGTGGCCTGTGGGCGCTGTGGTCTTTCCGGGGTGCGCCAGGGGCCCGGGCAGCTCCCCCGCTGCTCCGGGTGGTCCTGAGAACCTGCAGGGTACCTCCCGCGTGTGCCCGCAAGCTCGCCTTCTGGAAGCATCTCTCATTGCCAGCCTTGAGAAAGGGAATTGGTCTTGGGCTAGAACAGTTTTCCAAGAAAGAGAGCAGGAGCTTTGAGGACTACAGACAGGGATTGCAGGTCCCCGGCCAGGACTGGACGGGCACTTTGCTCTGTAACTGAGCGTCCTGGGGTTCGCTGGAGAGCCAAACCGTTAACTTTTCATACGTTTGTCCTGGAATCAGTTGAGCAGCCCCACCCCCTGGACGGGAGAAGTTTGACTTTTCTCTGCGACTCCGTTGCTTTCAGGAGGCAGCGGCGGGCCGGAAGAAGGCACGTTTGTCGGTGGGGCCGCTCCTACCCACACGGAGTCCCCCGCGGGCTCCTCACCGCCCCCTGGGAGTGCTCGTGCAGGAGGGGGCGCGGGTTCTGACGCCGGTGTACTGCAGGCATGTTCGATGTTAGCTCCTTCGTGGAAATCAGCCCAGGTCAGCTGACTGCTGTCCACATGACCATTGTCACTTTCTTTGGGATTAACTGGCCAAAATTCATGAGCCAGCAGGACTGGTCCATCCCAGTGCGTGTCCGTCTCGGTGAGTGATGGCAGTCTTCACTCCGCCACTGGGAATCGCTGCTCGGTCCTGTCTCCCCCAGAGGGCTCACTGGGGCGTACCCCCCCCCCCCCGCCTCTGCTGTCTCCTGTGATGGTAGGTGGCAGGGCCTCCCGTCCATGCAGAGCGAGCACGGCTGACAGTGCCCTCCCTGTTTTCCAGGAAGTCCTCGGAGGAACTGGACATGGACAAGGTGACAGCGGCCATGGTACTCACCAGCCTGTCCACGAGCCCTTTGGTCCGCAGCCCGCCCGTGCGGCCGAACGGTGAGCTGGGGTGAGGGGAGGGCGGGCGGGATGGGCATAGGGAGGGCACCATGAGCACAGCCCCCTTTGGGGGTCTCTTTCCCATCAAATGGAATGAGTACGCCTCCCCGCGAGCAGGAACAGGGGCAGTGTGGGAGAAATGGGGGCCCAGGCCAGCTTCCTCGTCTTCCCAGAGACCCCACAGTCACCCCTCCACCCGCTCCCGCACGCCCCGTGTCCAGGGCACTCACCGCAGCGCCCTGCCCCTTCCCCGGGTGAATGGAGCTCTTTCCCAGCGTTGTTTCTGTTCCAGGAGAGGCAGTTGGGTCAGAGCACAGAGGCATTGTCCCAGACTCCTGGGTCACACACCATGATTCAGTCCGTTCATCACTCAGGGGGTGCTTACCGGGTGCTGTGCTAGACGGTGTGGGTGTGTCGTTGCGGTATACGCCCATAGTCCCATGCAGTGCTCGGTCTCCGGGGAAAGGCTCCCAGTCACAGCCTCGTCAGGGGCAGCACTTCCCGAGCCCGTGCTCCCTCTGTCTCACGTCATTCACACAACCCTGTGGCTATCATTGTCGCTGTTTTACAGATGAGTGATGGAGGCACATGGGATTAATTGACTTGTAAACAGCAAAGCTGAAATTCTCCCTGCATCCTCCGACTCTGGTCTGCCATGTCAGTCATGGCCACTGGGGGCTCACTGCTCACTGTGAGGATAGGAGGGCAGCGGCGGTGACGGAGGCCTGGCCAGGAGCACGGACGTTCGTCTGCGGCTGCCAGAGAGCCACAACGTGGCTTCAGCCCTGGACAGTCACAGCTGGGCTTCCAGACAAAAACAAAAGGAAACAGCAACAACAAACTCTCCGACTGTCCTGGACCCTGGTGGTCCCAGAGGGGACGGACAGAACATTAACCGAGAAATGGGAGGAAGGAGGAGTCACCGGGATGGGGGGATGGACAAAGGGATGGAGGAGGAGGAGTGCCAGGTGCCCTCCGGGCCGTCAGGGGCCTCAGCACAGAGGCCTGCCCCTGAGAACGCCCACACATACCAGTGAGTCTGTCAGTGAGTGTTCGGGCAGGAGCTGAGTCACTGAAGACGTCGGCAGGCCCAGGAGGAGCGTGTGCCATGGGCAGCACCGAGGCTCATTCAGGGGCAGCGGCTGGCGAGGTCTGGGCTGCTGTGCGGAAGCCATGAGGGGAGGGGAGATCACTGAGTCATGTGGAGGCGGTGAGTGAAAACTGGGAGGGGACTGAAAGGTGGGGTGAGGCCCTCCCTCACTTCGGGGAAAGAACCTGAGGGGGACCAGCGGTGAGGAGGGGGGAGAACGTGGGTTCCTGGAAGCTGAGGGAAAAGCGATGTTCAAGCACAGACGTCTGATGCTTCAGAAGCTCACGCATGAAGCAGGCTGAGTCCAGCACCCAGACGAAGGCACTGATTTCTGGCAAGAGCGCTCGGTGGACTGCCTGAGGAGGGAGTGGGCTGAATGAACACGAGGCCCCGGAGTGGAAGCTACTGCAAGGGGACCCTTCTCCAAAGCCAGACTGGCCAGCTAGGAGACTGAGGTGAGGCGCACACATAGGTTGGGGGTAAGCACCCAGTGTGAAAACAAATCTGTTGAACATCCAGTGAGAACTCCCCAAAATGCACTCCACTGCAGCTGCCGGTGCAAAGAAAGACCGAGGTGCCGGGAAGTCAAATCCACACCGTCCACGGGAGTGCCCCAGCCCATCTCGACCACCGCACACGGTGTCACCACTGCAGCATGCGGTGCCGGGCGGTGCCGGGAGGGAGGGAGCCTGGTGTCGCTGCTGAGGGAACACCTGCTCTGCCGGGCCTCTCACCGGCCTCCCAGCTCCCGCCGCTCAGTGTGGCCAGGCCCCTGAGGAAGACTTCGGGGAAGGCAAACCTGAAGACACCCCCAAACTGATCTCCGGGGAAAGGAGCTACATAAAAGGTTGAAGAGTTTATAGAGAAAAGATTCCTCAACGTTACAGACAAGGGCTTGTCCCACGCTGGGCCACCAAATGCCAATAAATTGTAGATTCTCATTGTTTTCCAGAAAAGAGAAGGAAAAAAAAGGAACTGCAGAATGTCATAGATTCCTCAGAGAAGAAAGTGTATTTTAATGCAATCAGTATTTTTACATGGCATTCTTCTTTAATTGAGAACATTTTTAATGCTCCTTTGTCTTGAAAGGTTGGAATCAAAATAAACCGTTTGCTTCTGCCACACAAACCTTTATTAGCATACGGTAGTTATACAGAAAAGAATTCATTGTTCGTTATGATTTCAAAAAACACCCACCCACTTTATAATCCCAAATTGTCTGCAGCAGGCAGGGAAAGCAGTTAATGATACTGAAGGTGTTGGTGAATCTATGTCCAGAATTATTGTCTATCAGTGAATTTTTTAAAACTGTTGTGATTCTTTTTGAGCCTAGAAAGGATCGTTTTGTCAGGAAGTGGATCTGCAGAGAGGGTGAGCTTCCAGCACGGCTGTCTGCATTTCACCAAATGCGTGTGTCAGGGAAGGAGACACAGCCATATACACTGAGTGCCAGATTATTATGATCTCTGAACTCATAATAATCTGGCCACTCAGTGTATATCCTATCTAATAAAAGGCTAATGTGCAAATTGTCCCCTCGACCAGGAGTTCGACCAATAGGCAGGCAGGTCAATCGCCCGTGTCCCCTCCCCCTGGCCAGGCTGGCTGGACCCCACCCCTGCATGAATTCATGCACCTGGGCCTCTAATATATATATATATATTCAGAAATCATAATAATCTGGCCACTCAGTGTCTGAATCTCAAATTGGTTCTGACTTTTCCTGAAAAATTCATTTCTGTGTCACATTGTCCTTCTCATTGAATAGTGTTTCTTAAAGGAAACGTCATTCCCAAGTCAGCAACTGAACTTTGGGCATTGACATGAGGCAATGGACTCACTGCTTTTCAAAATACGTTGTTGCTTTTCAAAATCAACTCAGGCCCCAGTCACCTCCCCTGCTCTGCGTAGCCACCTACCCTGACCACCCGCTGGCACCACACGCTTCCTTCACCAGCGCATGCTGTGCTGTATCACAGCCTCCTGAGCTGCCAGGAGTGTGTCCGTTGGGCATGCCCCGGAGGCCCTGGAGGACTGCAGAACGCAGCTGTCTCGTTCGGAAAGGCTCTCGGGCCTGGTGAGCACTGGCCGGGAACTGCAGGGGGTGCGGTGCTGATTGGGTTGTGTTGGTGCCAGAAAGGCTTGATCCTGCAGAAATGGCCATTGATTGGGAAGAGCCTTGCTTTAATGAGATGTGACACCTGCAGAGATGCTTTAATCACTTTCTTCCACGATTTCAACTTAACACTTCATTCCTCTAACGTAGGGGTGTCGAACTCAATCAGAGAAGGGGCCAAAATCTAAAATCCAGCCTAAATCGAGGGCCGAATGGTTTACTGAACAGTCATAAACTGTCATTGTGATGGAAACGCAGCGGAGTGCAGTGATGATAGCGCCGTGCGGGCCACATTGCAAGGCCTGGTGGGACGGATTTGGCCTGCGGGCCTTGTGTTTGACACATGTGCTCTAACGGAACATTGTGCTTGACACAGTTGAGGAATATGCTAGAAATCTGTGGTTGGGTGAAGGTGGTCATTTTCCCACAAATGCTGGTCCATTGGGTGTCTTCTCTTGGTTACTAATTACGCCAATGTTAACAGCATACTGAGACATTTAGGGAACCCCCCTCCCTTGAATTTAAAATATAGTTTTAAGGTATTCAAAATGCACATACATATGGAGGAGAAATTATCCAAAAAGGAGGTCAGGTCTGTAAGGAGCCTCCCAAGGCGTGCTAACTGGACAGAGATCTCTCCGCATCAGCAAACACTTCCTGTTCCCCATAGTGCGAAGGGAGAACTCAGCAGCCTCTCACCAGTAAGCGTTGTCCATACGTTCTCTGATCTCAGCGTGGCTGGAAAAGAGGAGGAATCCTACCACACGAGACCCAGGCCCTGAAGGAGAAAGAAGCCAACTGGTAGACCAGGGTCTGGGCCGGGTCCGCTCCTGGCCACGTGGCGCGTCACCACTCCCTGTGCCTCAGGTCCTCGTCTGCAAAACCCACACGGAGTCCTTGCTCCGAGAGACAGTGCTGTGAGCACGCACGGGGCTGTGTGAATGAGCTTTGTGAGACGGAAACAACAATGCAAGGCACTGTTTCGTCTCATCGTGTCAGTGGCCTTGGGTAACTCTCCGAGATCGTTCTTTCTCTTAGACTCTGACACCTGGGACCAGCTTTTTCCGAAAACCTATTCCAAAGGTCTCAGACCCGTGAGAAATACGGGTTGGGGGAGAGGGACAATATTGCAGATGATTTCCCTCTTAGAAACACAGTAAACTCAGAGCGCCCCAAAGTTAGTGAACAAAAGCACCCTTTTCTTTCTTGTTTTCATGCCCACCCACTCCCCACCCCCCACTGTCATCCCGAGGCAGGACGTGCCCAAACCACCCACATCAGAAACTGTTAGGAAAGCCTGTCGTGTGGTTAAAGTAGCTCAGTGTTTACAAAGGGTCTCGCATCTCTTTTCCCGAGCTATGCACAGTGCACCCCGAGCTGAAGCACATTTCGGGGGGCGGTGCTGGATGTGCTTAGTAAGGTCCAGGCCCGCCCTGTGTCCGCGTCCCCTGCCCTGCACCCCCGCACTGACGCTGGTTGTCTGGTCGCAGAGGGCATGAGCGGATCCTGGAAGGAGGGCGGTGCCGCGTCCAGCAGCTGCAGCAGCGGCTACTGGAGCTGGAGCGCCCCCAGCGACCAGTCCAACCCGTCCACGCCGTCGCCACCACTGTCCGCCGACTGCGCCAAGCCCTTCCGCAGCCCCGCGCCCGACGACGGCATCGACGAGGCCGAGGCCGGCAGCCTGCTCTTCGACGAGCCCATCCCCAGGAAGAGAAAGGTCAGCCCTCCTCCCGCTCCCTCTCTGAGGGTCAGCACCCGCCCAGGGCCGGGCAGGCAGAGCCAGCAGGGTGAGCTTGCCCCCTCGGCCGCCTGCTGCCGCGTGGACAGCGGTGCCCAGCGCTGACCATGTGCTCTAACCACTGAGCAAGCCTGCCAGGGCCAGTAGGCATCATTCTCCCAACTTGATTTGAGGCCATTGAGGATCGGGGAGATTCGACATTGAGCTTGCCCTGTTCTGAGGATGGAAGGGCAGATCCGAACCTAAAGCTCAGATTCTTTCCTTCCTCTTTGTGTGTATTTACACTGTCAGGACCACTCACAATTTTCCAGAAGTGTTTCACTCTGTGGGATGAAGCAATCGGCTGCTCCATCTGGAATACCTTTTCACGATGCTTTTGATGGCCATGTCCATGTGAGGCTGCTACATTGGTCCTTTAAGTCCTTCTCAGTAGCTTCCTTAGGAATCACTTTTCACAAACAAAAACCCAAAGCAAACCTGAGGACTGCCATGCAACCTCTTCCCCCAATTTATTTCTTCGGCATCGACCCAGCCCTGCCCCTCCCGCACTCCGCCCCATCCCCTGCAGCCCATCCTCTGCATGTGCCGCTGTGGAGGCTGGAGGCGGGGCATGAAGATGCTGCTCCGCACCAGCCAGCGGGCTGGGGCTGGGCCTGGGAGGCATCGTGTTCGCCTGACCAGTCGGTGAACTACCGGACAGCGATGGGGAGTGAGAACCATCCTGGTGCATCAGGCCTCACAGGCCTTCTCCTGGGTCATCTGAGTGTGTCCCCGGCTGCCGTCAGGGGTGGCAGCGTGGTGGCCGGGACTCAGCGCAGGGCCCTGTGCTTGCACAGTGCCTGCTGGAAGCAGCTCAATGAGCTGAGAATAAGTAGCACTGGGTTCTCGAACTGGACAGAATCCGGCGCGTTGTGCGCGACCGGGGCCTTGTTTCTCCGCGCTTCTGTCTCGCTGGTTCACCAGGCATGGGGAGAGAACACGAGCTGTGGGACAGGAAGGGGCCTGATCAGAAGTCACAGGAGTCCCAGGCTCAGCTCAGCTTGGCTAGCCTGCCAGCTTCAGAAAGTCATCTCCCTTCTCTGACCATGGGCTTCTTCACCTGCAACACAAGCAAATATAGTTACTCCCTCACCGAGGCAGCAGGAAGATGCAGAGTGACCATCACAGACAGGCCACTGTGGCCCTGAGACCCGCCCGGGAGCGGGCACGTGGTAATGACCGTCAGGCCCTCACAGAGGAGGGGCGCACCCTGGTCTGACGGTGAGCTGAGCCCACCCAGACCTCTCCCTGCAGGTGTCCTGGCCATGGCCCTTTGCCGTGCACACGGGGGTCCTGGAGTCAGGGAGGAGTGCCGGTTAACTGCCGGCTGCCGGGAGTAATCATGAGCGAACCACGCTCAGGCTTTCACGCCAGAAAGCAGGACTTGCTCCAAAGTGGGAGAGACGGTGAGGCCCGCGCACGAGGGAGCACCTGTCGGCAGATGGCATTCCTGACGCCCGCTGAGCAGCACGTGGGCAGGAAAACCCGCTGCCCGGGAACGGGCCACCAGGCACGACCATGCAGCTGCCGGAGCCAAGGAGAAAGGAGAGGGTGGCACTGAGCCGCTGCCCACAGTGAGGGCCGCCCACCTGAGGTGCTGAGGACGATGCCGTGAGCTCACCTGTGCTCCTTCCTCTGAGCCCGGGTCCTCCTGTCCGAGCCTCCGCCCCAGAACACATGTTCACACGTACACACACGCACACACCCTCATCACCGTGTGCACACACCTGAGGGAAAGGCAGCTGGGAGTGGGCCCGGGGCGGGTGAGCCGGCAGCTCTGAGCGGACTGGCCCAGGGATGAGTCTGGACCGTCAGGACGCAGGTGGGCCCATCCCCAGGAACTGGAGGGATTGGCCTGTGCCAGGCCTCAGTGTTAGCCGGGGTTCTGTCAGGAAGTGGAAGCCACTCGAGGAATCCACGTGGGTGACAGCTCACACCCGGCGGAGGCTTCAGGGGAGAGAGCGAGGCAGCCTGGCCCCTCAGCCACACGGCAGTGTCAGGGATGGAGACCCTCCCGGTCCCCGGGACAGCCTGAGCTGGTGGGTCTGCAGGGCCTGCTGGTCCCCGCCCAGCCGGCTGCCCCGGGCGTGGCCGTGTCAGACCAGGCACGCCTGTGGGCACAGGGGCCTTCAGCCTCCTGAATGTCGGTGCAGCTGCCGGGAGAAGCCAGGGTTTGAGCGCAGATGGTCATGGTCAGATGGGCAGCTGCGCTTGTGCCTGCAGCTGGGCTTGGTTTGGCTGCCCTGGCAGAGCTGGGGCCCATGGGGCGGGCTGGGCCATGTTAAATGTTGTCTCCAGTCTCCTCCTGCAGGGTTTGCTTTTCTGCCGTATGAGAGTGGCTCTCTGGCCCTGGCCGGTTTGGCTCAGTGGATAAGAGCATCAGCTTGAAGACTGAAGGGTCCTGGGTTCGATTCTAGTCAAGGGCACATGCCCAGGTTGTGGGCTCAGTCCCCAGTGAGAGGCATGCAGGAGGCAACTTATCAATGATTCTCTCTCATCATTGATGTTTCTATCTCGCCCTCTCTGAAATCAGTTAAAATATTTTTATTTTTATTTTTTAACCTGAATGGCTCTGTCTGCAGGGAGGAGTGTTTCGTGGGCATAGTCGGATGTTGGCAAGGGGCCCTTAGGTGATGTGGAGCACCTTCACCTATGAACAGAGACCGCTGATTCCATTAAAGTTGAGCCCATTCCCTGATGCTCTTATTCTCCAAAGTTAGTCCTGCAAATACTGTAGGGGGACCTCCATTACAAAGAAATACCTTTTTACTATTAAAAACAGGGTGATTTTTATATTTGGAAACTCATGTCTGAATAAGCGGCCCCTCCCCAGCACTTCACCGCGCAGGAAGGCATGTGTGTTTGCACCGCATCACACCCCCAGAATGATCACGGCGCTCATATTCCTTCATACCCTACTTTTCCCGCACCCCAGGGCCTGGCCGGAGAGGGCGATGTGCTCAGCGGGTAAACAGAGCTGGGCGGCCTGGCCAGGTGGCTCAGGCGGTGAGAGTGTTGTTCCGATGCACCAAGGTGGTGGATTCGATTGCTGGGCTGGGCACGTACAGGAATCTACCGATGAATGTGTGGACAGTGGAACAGGAGCTCTCTCTCTCCTTTCCTCTCTCTTTCTCTCTCCTTTCCTCTCTCTTTCAAATCAATAA
Organism: Pipistrellus kuhlii; assembly: GCF_014108245.1. Lineage (NCBI taxonomy): Eukaryota > Metazoa > Chordata > Mammalia > Chiroptera > Vespertilionidae > Pipistrellus > Pipistrellus kuhlii. The sequence goes on along the minus strand of NW_023425449.1, from coordinate 43,279,785 downwards.
CAGTGTTTAAGCATTTAAAAAGAGTTTGGAGGGGCTCTTTGCAAAGGTGTAGACAGGGCTAGGGTGGGGTGGTTGCCCAGGATCCCAAGAGCTTACTATAGGGCGAGGCCCTCACCTCCCCTAAGCCTGCAGGCACAATAGAGAGGAGCTTCCAGAACCCATTGTTACCGAAACTCTGAAATACCGGCGGCGGGAGAGGTGGTTTTCGGAGGAGAAGGCAGCCACGCCCAGCTTGGCCGGCAGAAGGGGCTGCGAGTCCACAGCCTCCTGGGCCAGGCCCAGCCTAGACCACGGGCAGGGCCATGGACACAGAGGCCACCCTCGGCGCAGCAGGTGGGGGTGGATCTGAGCAGCACAGCTTCCTCCCGTGGACAGGCAGAGCCTCCTCGCGGGGTGGAATCTGCCACTCATGCTGTGAGGTCGGGATGGGCTCCGAGCAAAGAGGAAGGAGGCGTGTTGGCCCACAGGCTCATTTTCCCTTCCCTGTCCGCCCTCTCCCCTCTCCAGAACTCCATGAAGGTGATGTTCAAGTGCCTCTGGAAGAACTGCGGGAAGGTGCTGAGCACCGCGGCCGGGATCCAGAAGCACATCCGCGGCGTCCACCTGGGGTGAGGCTCCTCCCTCCGCTGGGCGCGGGCCCCAGCCGGCAGCTGTGCTCAGAAGTGCCCGGGCTGAGTGCAGGAAGGGCCTGGGCCCCGGGGGGGGGGGGGCGGCAGAGGGGGGCAGATAACAGAGGCCCTTACCGCAAGTTGTACTTCACCGAGGGGTGTTAGTGACTGCTCTGCGCCCCGGTTCCCTCCGACGATTAGGTTAGCAATACAGTCAGCGCTGCAGGGGTCACATGTGAAGGTCAGCAATAAAACGTGGTGAGAGCCGTTTGTAAAAAGACAACACCAGGCAGGACAGAACCCCCCTGAGGATGTCTATAAATGTAAATGTACTTTTTTTCCCCCCACTCTGATGGAGGGTACTCGTGACTTTGAGCCTAAAAAGGGTTAGGCATCACTGTGCCCATCAGAGCAGCTCTAGCTATGGCCGTGATCTCCAGGACCTGCCTCTATGTCTCCCTGTGTTTTATGAAAACCTCCCTCAGGAAAGACAAACCAAAGCTTGGGGCCCGTTGGCGAGGCCCCTCCCGGGCAGCGGTGGTTCCCCGTCTTGGCCTGGGGGCTCTGGGTCCCTCTTGTCCAGGGACTTGGGACTGGAAGGGGCCCTAGAGAAGCTGCACGTGGTGACAGGCGGTGCAGACGCCTGGGCCAGAGCAACCCCCTCCACGAGATGAGAGATGGCACCGCAGGCGCTCCCAGCACGGAGCATGTGGGACAGGCAGCAGGCACAGCAGCGGGCAGGAAGGAAACCCAGGGCTCCAGCGGGGTTTGCTGACCGGGTGGGGGGCGGGGGGGGGAGAGGGACCTGGGACTGCGACGTAGGCCATCCCTCCAGAGCACCGGTGCGGGTCACCCCGTAGGTGTGGCTCAGGGTTGCCCTGCACCCTCTGGGCAGCCGCCCAGTGCTGCTCCTGAGAGTGCCAGGGAGGAAGTCGGGCGTGTCTCCCTGACCTCGTGTCAGGGCGACCTCGGCAGGAATAGCTCAGCGTCTCTGAAGGCCCAGAGAGAGCCTCCCGGAGCCTCGCTCAGGGTGCAGGGGGCCTGTTGTCAGGCCCATGTGCCCAGAGAATCGCACCCTGTGCAGCGCCGGCAGAAGCCGTGCCCGTCTGCCCGTTGAATCCTGCAGAGTAGGCGGCACCACCCATTCCCTTTGAGCTCCGGGTGCTCTCACAGTGGCCAAGTTCATTGCTTCCTGGGCTCCCTTTGTGCTCTGTGCTCTAGGGTGAGGGTGAGGGTGAGGGTTAGGGTTAGGGTTAGGGTTAGCTCTGGGACTGGGGAGAGGACCGCCTTTGCCTTACCGACTAAGGCTTAGACCCTGAGCTGAATGCCGTGACGACAGGACAGTGGGACATTTCAGGTTGGTTGTGGACACCAAAGCCCTAGAGAATGTTGTCAGGAAGCAGCAGAGGTTAAAACTTACAGAAATGTGCGAAGTAACTTAATAACACGATTTAAATAAAGTGACCACCGCCAGGGGGCACATTGAGGAGTGAGGTCCTTATCCAACCCTCAGCATACATCCCAGACCGGGCTCGTCGCTCCCCTCCCCTCCCACTGTCAGGCTCATCGGGGTCTTCATGTTGAGCAATCCCTTTAATCTCAGGGACGGGGGGTGGTAACCAAAGACCTTGCATGCATGTACGCATACCCATAGACACAAACAATAAATAGTGTGGTGCTGGCCTGGGGGATTCATCACTCCCTGATGCACTAAATACCTGTTTGTGGCTCCCTTGTCTGCCTCTCCCACTAGCTGTAACTTTCATCAGGGCAGAATCCAACTATGTCTTGGTCACCATGATACCATGAGACTGGAGGAGAGTGCCTCCACAGAGCAGATTCCCAAATAATAATTGAATAAGTAATTGCTTGGTTGATTGTTTGAATGAAGTCCTCTAAGAGGTTGTTCCCTGGAAGTGGACAGCGGGGTGTTACAGGATGAGTAAGCGTTTGCCAGGCAGACACGGGAAAGGAAGACGTTCCAGGCAGAGGCACAGCCTGCGCGGTGGCATCGTCTGACTGCTTTGCTGTCCTCTGCATTAGGCGTGCTGGGGAGTCTGACTACAGCGACGGTGAGGAGGACTTCTACTACACGGAGATCAAGCTCCACACGGACGCGGTGGCAGACGGACTGGGCGGCCTGGCCCCGGCTTCGCCCTCCCAGTCCCTGGCTTCACCTCCCACCTTCCCCATCCCGGACTCAAGCAGAACGGAAAGCCCTGGTGCCAAAGCCGAGACGAAACTGATGACGCCCTTGAGCCGCTCGGCCCCGACCACCCTCTACCTCGTGCACACCGACCACGCTTATCAGGTGCCGTGCACCACCCTGCGGGGCACTGCCCCTGACCAACAGCAGTGCGTTCCGACCTGGGATAGAAAAGCAGCATCCCTCACAGTAGCCCCGTAGCTGAGTTCATGTTCATCAAGAAGTTCAATCAAATTGTCTCCAATGTTCTCCCATTGTTAGGTACTAGTGTTACCCCGTTTCTTCATTAATAACTCCACTATGGACATCTCTGTGCCTGTAGCTTTTCTTCCCCTTTGAAGTCACAGAGGAGGAATTACTGAGTCAGAGGATGCAGCCTGAACAGGATGCTGCTGCTAAGCATTGCCCAGATGCTTCCGTGGTGCCAAACAAAGCCACCTCCATCACAACTAGACGTATCCTTCGAAAAGCTAAACTTCGTTAGCAGACTGATGCTCAAGAGCAATGAACTAGAGCAAATTATTAGATTAGATGGTGCTACAAGTTTTATTCCTGACTCGTTAAGTGGGTCAAAAAGAGTAACTCATTCTTTTGTTCATGTTTGCATTTAGGTCCAAAATCATTTGCTTGAACCAACTTAATGAAATTATTTTGTTTATCTGTAAAGTGGGTTGGGACACACACTTGATCTTCCTGAACCCTATGTTCATAATATTTGGGATTTCTCTGTAGATATTATAAATGTTCAGCATAGATTTGCTAAAAACCAAAGCAGAGAGAGAAAATGTATCCCGAATCCCAATGACAAGAAAGCCTCTGGTTAATATTTTTGGTATGTCTTTCAAGACTTTCTCCTATGTGTATATGTATAAAAAAAACCCTAAGGATTCTATTGTAGTACTGTTTTCCTATGCTTGTTTTTTTCCCCACTGACTATATCATAAATGTGGTGGTTTTTTTGTGGTTAAATCCTCACAAAGGGACTTAACAAAAAAGAGAGAGGAGAGAGGAGGAAAGAGAAGGAAACATCAGTGTAAGAGAGAGACATTGATCGGTTGCCTCCCACATGCACCCAGACCAGAGTCCAGAGCGAACCTGTACCCAGGTATGTGGCCTTGACTTCGAGAACTCGAGAGCCTTCCATGCACAGACATGCTGTCACCGCTTAGTCACATGGGCCAGGGCTCATGAATGTCTTTGCATGTAGTTGCGTATTCTTTGACAACATTGTTTGTAGTGGCTCGGTTGGTATATCATAATTTATTTCCCCATTTCCCCATTATTAGACATTTGTGTTTCCAACGTTTTAAAATATAACACAATGAACATCCTTGTAATCATTCCTTAGAATGAATTCTAGAAGTAGAATAGCTAATATACAAAATTCTAAAATTTTTTACATATATATTGCCTAATTACCCTCCCAAATGTTGTACCAATTACACCCCACCACCCCTGTATAAAAGTGTTTATTTCCAAATTTGGTAGTGAGAAATTATATCTCATAGCTGTTGTAAAATTCAGAAATTTTCCTCATGAAGTTCAATCAAATTGTCTCCAGTGTTCTCTTATTGTTAGTCAAAAACCATCCCCTTCGATACATTAGATAGATTGCTTAGACATATAAAGAGTTTCTTTTCAGCTACTCTCTGACCATGTTTCAGATAATTAGTCTAATTACTAATACAGCTGAGGTCACTTTTGAGGCCCACCTTGGTAAATGATAGCTCAGATTGAGGAGAAATGCTTCTTAGTGTTCTCTGTACCATGCCACCCTGTGACCCTTTCTGTTTGCTCTTTGACAGGCCACGCCCCCCGTGACCATCCCAGGATCGGCCAAGTTCACCCCCAATGGCAGCAGCTTCAGTGTCTCCTGGCAGTCACCTCCAGTTACCTTCACAGGCATTCCAGTGAGTACAAACACGAAACACCCAACACAAAAGTAGAGAACACATTTACACACTTAAGTTAGACAAATAAGTTAGAGAACACATTTATACACATTTAGAGAACACATTTATACACGTTTAGAGAACACATTTACACATGTAAGTTAGAGAACATATTTAGACACTAAGTTAGAGGACACATTCGCACACGTGCAACAGAAAAACAAAGGCCAGAGGTTGGAAGCCCCAGCTTCTTGCGTGGATTTTGTAAACTCCTGAGCAAGGTTTCCCGTGGCGCCCACAGGCCTGACGGCTCTGTCAGATAGAAGACCGTTTCAGCTGTTGATAAACATGTCAGATGTGGATCAAGGTTTTTTGTTGGTGGGTTGTTTACATGTTTCCAAAGGCTTTGACATCATCTCCGAGCTCAGATCCTGAGCATTAAAAAAAAACCTTGTGCATAAATGGCATTTATCATTATGAGTACATTCATAATATTTATGACTTTGAAATTATTGTTTACCGGTATGTCATCTTGATGGTTTAAAAAAATAAAAAATTAAAGTCACTCTTTGCCCCCAAAGCCTGAATAATCCACCCATATGGATTTATAATTTGTCACTCTTTGCCCCCAAAGCCTGAATAATCCACCCATATGGATGTGTAATTTGAAAATAAATGAGTGCTAAAATATGCCATCAGGTTTAGGCAGTATATAAGAATTGATTTGACATATTAAATGATTCCTGTCTGATAAATTGCCATGAATTAACCTGATTCCTAAGCATTCACTTAAAAATATATTGGGCCCTTGCTGGTTTGGCTCAGTGGATAGAGCGTCGGCGTGCAGACTGAAGAGTCCCATGTTCGATTCCAGTCAAGGGCATATGCCTACGTTGCAGACTCAATCCCCAGTAGGAGGCAGCCGATCTGTGATCCAGTCTTATCATTGATGTTTCGGTCTCTCTCTCAATTTCCCTTCTTCTCTAAAATCAATACAAACATATTTTTAAAAAATAATAAATAAACAAACAAAATATTTATTGGGTAATAATAAGTTATACAGAGCATCCATAGACCCCATACCATTGGCACTCACGGGTTTCTGCCTCCTGGGAAGATCCAGAGAGTAGCTTATGATAATGGATATTCGTGTTATTTTCTCCTTTCTCTCTCTCTCCCCAAGAGATTTCCTCTTTCCACCTAACCTCCCAAAGATTCTTATTACCAACCCCTGGAAACTCCCAGAGGTTTCCAGCGAACACTAAGACCCCCTGCAGAGTGCATACTAATGAAAGTGGCTCAGTCGGTCTGCTGCTCTGGCCAGTGAATAGGTACGGAATCCTGGAGGACTCGCGAAGGATAAAAAGCAAACTGCTGGCAACAGTTGGGAAGTTGTGGCTTCCAGAAAATGCCCCCGGATTCCACGCTTAAACCATAGTGTGGCTCTGGAGCAATCCTGAAAGCTGCCTGCTTCATGGAAGGGTGACGCTGCTGGTGGCTCTGAGAGGCCGGACAGCCACCATGGATGAGCGAGCAGGCGGGAGAAAACGACTTAGACGTCAGGTGTTAGAGTCCTTTCTGGCGAGAACCGTGATCTGTTAAGGTGTGTGTCCAGTCAGCAATCAGTCCTGTTGGTGACTGTGTTTGTTAGACACTAAAAAGGGCCCAGAGTGTCTGTGTCACACTCAGGACAACTCTACTAACCTGGAAAGGCCGCTACCGCGACGGAATTCCCGAGACTGCTGTGCTCATCTGTCCCTCTTGTCTTTGACTTGAGGAGGGTTTTCAAGGACAGACACCCTCTTGCTCAGCTTGTGTGAAACCATGCATAGCATGTGGATGGAACTGCCCAGCCCAGACTGCTTTCAAATGGAATCCCCCCCCCCCCCACGTTTTATTTATTCGTGAACTCAGTGGGGGGTGGGGATGGTCCCTCAGCCTGGCCTACACCCTCTCACAGTCCAGGAGCCCTCAGGGGATGTCTGTGGGGACATCCTTAGCACTGCTGCAGAGGCAGGAGAGGCTCCCACCACCACCGCCAGCCATAAGCCTGGCTTCTGGCTGAGCGGTGCTCCCCCTGTGGGAGCACCCTGACCACCAAGGGGCAGCTCCTGCATTGAGTGTCAGTGCATGTCATAGCATTCCAGTCATTCCACCATTCAGTCAATTTGTATATTAGCCTTTTATTATATAAGATTTTATTGCTAGAGTATTGCAAATGTCCCCTTTTCCCCCAACTTTCTCCTCCGATTAAAGCACTTCCTTCTGAGGTACAGAGATAACTCTGAGGGATATGCTCTCCCAAGTTCCTCCACGTCTTACACAGTGGACCTGGGTGGAGAAACAACCTTCGTGAATGGACGTGGGGGTGGGGAGAGGACCTTATGAATAGACAAGACGGTGAGGAGAGGGCCTTCATTTATAGACACGGGATGGGGAGAGGACCTTCATTGAGAGACACGGGCTGGGTAGAAGACCTACATGAATGGATATGGGGGTGGAGAGAGGACCTCCATGAATGGACACAGGGATGGGGAGAGGGCCTTCACTGATAGACATGAGGTGGGTAGAGTATCTTCATGAATGGACACGGGGGATGGGGAGTGGGCCTTCATTGGTAAACACGGGTGGGTAAAGGACCTTCATGAATGGACACGGGGGTGGGGAGAGGGCCTTCATTGACAGGCACAGGGTGGGAGAGGATCTTTATTAATGACAGCTTTCTTTGACATGTTTTTCCCCAAGTGACTCACCTTTCCTTCTAATTATCTCCATTCCTCTTCCTGTCTTTTCATGACGCAAGTCTTCTCAGATGGCACTAACAGAATGCCATAGGCGGGGAGGGGGGCTTTTACCAGCTGAAATTGTGTTCTCATTGTTCTGGAAGCTGGAAGTCCCAGACCGAGGTGCTGGCCGATTCGCTCCTGCCGAGGGCCTCTTACTGGTGAGGGCCCCTTCTCGCTGTGTCCTCACACGGCCTTGTCTGTTAAAGGGTTTGGGGAGAAATGAGAGATTTGGTATCTCTTCTTTAAAAAAAAAAAAAAATTATATATATATATATATATAGTTTTATTGATTTCAGAAAGGAAGAGAGAGAGAGAATTATCAGTGATGAGAGAGAATCATTGATTGGCTGCCTCCAGCACACCCCGCACTGGGGATCAAGCCTGCAACCCACCATGTGCCCTGACTGGCTATCAAACCGTGACCTCCTGGTTCGTAGGTTGACCCTCACCACTGAGCCACGCCAGCCCGGCAGGTGTCTCCCCTTAAAAGGACACCAGTCCTAGGGGACCAGGGCTCTGCCCTGTGGTCCTCATTCAGCCTC